>NW_023269805.1:0-107795 GCF_004353265.1 Vitis riparia | reverse complement strand
ATCTATTTTTCTTTCTTTTTCTCTCCTTCATTGCTCAGGGACGAGCAATGTGTCAGTTGGGGGGGAGTGATTACTACCCAAAAGTGCCATTTTACACCTTTAAGTCATTATGTTTTAAGCACTTTTGTGTAGTAATTCTTCACCTTTATTCCAATTGGCAGTTAAGGACCTAGCAATGACTTCTAATCATATTTGTGGCTAGTTTTAGTGTTTTGACATCTTTTGGATCATTAAGACAAGCCAACCAAAGAAGAAAAGCAAAGAGAAGCAAAGAAAATCAAAAGAGAAGCAAGGAGGAAATCAGAGGACAACAGCTGCAGTCTTCTTGGGCACTTTTGGAGCACTTCCCGAAGTCCATTTTTTACATGCTATATACCATTTCAAAGCTCAGGAAGTCAAGAATCCAACGCTTTAAACCGTGTACGATTTGGAGCTGAAACGAGGAAGTTATGGCCTTCGGAAGAAAACTGCTCCAGGTGTGCGAAAATTTCGCACACCTCCTGAATGGTGTGCGAATGGTGTGCGAATTTCGCACACCTCCTTCAGGTGTGCGAAAATTTCGCACACCTCCTTCAGGTGTGCGAAAATTTCGCACACCCCATGCGTGGTGCGAAATCTCCTCTGTTTTTGCCGACTCCACTTTAGATATTTTCTTAAGTTTCTTTTGATGTAATTTTCCTTTCTTCTCCTTGTAACAAGCCAATGAAATGCTTTGCTTTTGTAAAAACTATATAAGGGGTGGAAATCACCTCTTGAAGAATGTAACCCGAGTGTTAAGCTTAACACTTAGCAATATACAGAGCACTCTTATTTTCTATTTTCTCGTTACTATTTTCTCTTTCTTGGAAGCCAAACAACCTCTGAGGATGTTTTCTCAGAGGATGAGAGGCTAAACTCTTGGTTTCTTGGAGTGAAGGAAGCTAGGTGAAAAGTCCAGATGAAAAGGTGGAAAATGCTCGTGCATTAAATTCAGGTAGTTGAAGTTCATAAATGGCTTTTTAATCCAAAGTTTTGCTTTAAATCCCTTAGAATCACTTTGAATGGCCAATACATGGTAAGCTTCAGGTCTTTATGGATGCTTATTGCTAGATCCATATTAGTCCATTAGTTATCATGTACGAGCCATTGGAAAGTGGTTCAAGGTGAAGACCTATATAGTGTCTAAAGCCATTAATGGACCTTGACTACCATTTCTATTGATTTTTATGGATTAAATCTTCATTGTTAAACCTACACCGGTTCGGGAAATAACTATAGGTTAAATCCCCAATGCGAGGAGAAAAATCCGGAATTTTCCACTTTGCATTCTAAACTTGACCCTAGCAATCCTTAGCTCCGAGAAACTTTCTTTCTTCCATTTTTAATTAGTTTATGTTAATTTAGGTTCAAATACTTTCAAAACAAATTTTATTTTCTTTTTAAGCTTTAAGTTTTTGATTAAGGAAATCATTAAATTTAATTTCTAATCATGAGTATATCACTGGTAGAATGAAAACCCATCCCAGAGTTCGACCCTAGAGCCACTACACTATAGTAGCTTTGCTACACTAGTATGAGGTCATAGGTTTTATAAATGTTTTTGATTAAATGACCCGACTGGATCAATTTGCGCGAATCAGGGGGCAAGGCAGTTGGGTACTGGAACTTATTTTCCATACCATAGACTCCCTTTGTGGCTGAAGATATTCTATACTTCATCAACGGTATCTTCCGTCTCAGGGCCGAGCTTACCATCAGACACTAATACACATCCCCTTGCATCTCTGCCCTCAAAGCATTTCAGGCTAAACTCCCATTTTCTGTCATACTTGATAGAAGCCTCTACCATCAAGAGCAGGCTGGGATGAATGCTGCTGCTTTCCCGTCGATTGATCCCTTGGATGTATTTTATTTGTTGAATCCTAGTGGTGATCACAACGGCTCACAAACTGCATTTGAAAAAATGGTTTAGATATCAAAACATGGAGTGTAAAGCTGGAATTGCACCCACAGTTGAAGACTCGGCTGGAGCTTTGAAAAGTCACGACCTCTTTATATATATTGGTCAGGGAAGAGGGGCACAACATGTTCCCAGGCATGAGGTTCAGAAACTGGAAAATCGTGCTGCTACTCTCCTAATGGGATGCAGTAGTGGATCATTGTCTCTAAATGGGCCATACACTCTGCAAGGCCATGCTTGATGCTTGGTTGAGAGAAAGATCATCTCCTTCTGTGGTTTGTGCCCAATGCCGTTTGGTTGCTGAATTGAAGTCCATGAGCATAACTGGTGCTAAAGGAGATGCTAAGAAGAAAATTCCAATGAAGAACAAGGTCAGCACTACAAATTTGGGTACAGTCAATGTGGATTTCAGACCATGACAACAAGCTGTTTGTCAAACAAAATGACTCAGGAGTCCGTTTGCCACCTACTCCAGACCACCTGCTGCATGGTTTGCATGGCCACCTTTGGGCCATGTGACATTCTTGGATTTCTTTTCATTTGATTTTGAAAATGTTTTCTCAGATCCCATTTTGTAAATATCTTTATCAAAATTCTGATTTTCAAATAATTCCAATTTTCTCATCTTTCATCCTTAGGATTTTTTTAGGATCACCAAGAATCCTATTTTTAATAAAACTTGGTTGCCATCTTTCCTTCTGGCAACAATTTCAACATCTCTTTTGTTTTAAAATGTTTTAAAATAAGTATGAATTAAATTCCGTAATTCCGAATAATGGAATTTATGGAATTAATTCATGCAAAATAAACGGGCTTTGGTGGGGGCCCCACATATGTGATTTATAATTGACTGATTGACTGGTTGGTTGATTGTTGCCATGTGTGATTGATTTACTCTATTCTTGACATACATATAGTCATTCTGTGTTTATTCACTAACCCCTTTCATGATAGCGCGTTGCTGTTCGTGTCCAGGTACACATCCACTCGCATCCTAGTCATTTCTTTGCATGCTTTGATTCTCGTATGTGCATGATTGTCTGGTGTTCATTGATTTGCTCATCAATTGCCATGTCAGCTTCATTTTATTAGTAGAGACCCGACTTTAGGGACTTAGAGGGGTGCTACGGTCTTTACCGTACCTTCCCGATAAGTAACCTGACCCCCGAACCCGATCCGGTTTTTCGTAGATCACCTTTTCCAAAATAAGGAGTCACACTTAGGGTTTTTCTTTCTTATTTTGTTTACCCTTTAAAAATAAAACAAAAATAAGTGGCGACTCCAAGTCATTTTCAAATAATCAATAAAAATCAATTTTTCAAATAAAAATCGAGCTCGCCATCGAGTGGGAAACGCATTGAGCCGAAATGCGGGGTCCACAAAATGGCGACTCCACTGGGGATCATTTAGAGGGTCAAGCTTGAACTTAAAGTGAAGCAAATGTGGTGTTTGGTGAGTCGATCAGTGGGTACTCATCTCTTGATTGCACATTGAGAGTTCCCGAGTTTTCATTGGGACATTGACATGTTGATGTTTGTTGATATCTTGATTGGGATCTGATATAGTGATTTTTTGTGCTTCATTGATATATTTGTTTGAGACATTTGATTGTGATGATGATTTTTTTGATTGAGGATTCTGAGATAGCTATTTTCTCTGTGCTTCATTGCCATATTCATTTGAGATATTGACATGCTGATTTATTGATTGCTATCTTTTTCGATTAGCATAGTGATTCTGATATTTGCATGATTTTTGATCCTTGCATGTATGGATTCATTGTTCGTTTGATTGACATGTCGATTCTCTGGTTATATATTCTTGATCGTCTTTGAGCATGGTGTTCTTATCACTATTCATCCTGATTGTCATGCTTGTATGTGTACATGAGTGATATATCTGTACTTTGCTGACTGCTGTCGCATGACTGCCCTTCTTCTGCTTGATTGCATGTCGCTTGTCATGTGGGCGCACATCTATCCCCTTACCTCCAAATCTCTTGGTCTCGGTCATTTCCTTCATTTCGGTTCTCACTTTTGCAAGTGTGAGGCCTTCTGTGTGCTTGTTCTCTGACCGAGCCAGAGATTAGGAGTAGGGTCTAGCGACGGGCTATATCGATGTCGGGAGCGTTCTGGAGGAGACCGACATATCGATGCTGATTGGAGTCCGATCATTGAAGACCTGTATAGCCCGAGCTAGGTTTCATGGATAGTTGTGCGACCAGTGTGTTTCCTTTCTGCTCTAGATTCATAGGGTTTTCGGATGCACCCACACCATCACTGTGCACTCTAGTTGACTATTGAGCGTTGAGAGTTTGAGAGGTTTCACCATAGGAACCCCCTGGGATGTCGAGGTAGTGCATGTGTGGAGGTGATGACCACCTTGCATGGAAGCGCCCCGTCTCTTCGGAGGCGTGCAGAGGGTTGCGTACCGCCGGAGGGTATGATCGCTTCTGCTAGGGATCTTTTAAAGTCCACCCATATCCATTTAGAGCCACCTTCACCTCGTAGGTTGAGCCGTAGATCCTTCGATTAGGACTCCCTCCCTACACGTGGGTGCATCTGAGGGCCTTCAGAGCCTCTGTGGTTACACTTTGGATTCGACACTCCCTCTTTTAGTCTCCAGTTGAGAGTGCTCGGAGATCGGTATGAGTTTGAGTATCGGTTGGATCACCTTTCGTCTTGTCACCTTAGTTTATGCTTTTCACTCGATGAGTTTAGCATGTTTTCTCCCTAGGGTTTTCGTTCTCATTTCTTGGCTCGACACACCCTTCACTTTGTTGTCACTCACTCGATACTTTGGGATATGTTCATGATCATCTTTTTACACTGTACACCTATCACGGGCTCAGTACCTCATTCTTTGTTTGATCCTTGGTTCGATTTTCGACTCGATGCTCATATTTTCATTACAGAAAGGTGAAAGGCACATTTTCATATTCACACATTTTTCGAGAGATTCGCCTTGATCACCTTATCATTTTTTCTCTTATGGAGCTCGAGTTGAAGGTTGAATCAAGGATATTTTGGTCTAGATTGAGTATCGATCTCGTGATAGTGTTGTTCTTCACACCCCATTCATTTTCTTCACACCTCGATCATTTTCTGGATCATCGATAGAAATTCTTTAGTCATATTTGTAGTTGTCTCACACTAGACACTCATGTGACTCTAGAGATTCTATCGTATATCCAAATTTTGATTGTCACCATATGATTGTGTATCGCACCCTGTCATGTATTGGGTTGTATTGTATCATGCATTGGTCATTGTTCGTTGCATCCCGTGTCGTTGCATGAGTCGTGTTTGAGTCGTTTTGTTGGGTTCTTTTGTAGGAGTCTATTTGTAGTCCCAGTCTTGGTTCAGTGCCCTGGGTTGAGTGGGAGAGAGGTTGATTCGTATCTGGCTGCTATAGACGGATTCATAGTCAGTTTCGATTGGTTAGCTTATCGCTTCTGTGGTTTCGATTCAGGGGCATTGACCAGTTTGAGTTAGAGGATGGATACTCAGCAGAGTAGGCACGTAGTGCTCGAGGACACGTCATCTGATTTAGTGCACCACCTGTTCTACCTGTTCAGATGCCAGCTACACAGACTTGCTACTGTTTCACATGATCAGGCTGCTGTCATTCCACCCATTGTCACACCAGTTACGTTATTGAGGATCCTCGTTCTCGTATGGACAGACTCGAGCGGAGGATTGGACAGATGAGAGATCCTGATGAGATGATTTCATGGGATGACCTGACGACGTGCCAGTGGCCACTTTGCCAGTCGGTTTCAGGATGCCTGATATAGAGAGATATACGGGTGTTGGATGTCCTCGTATTCATCTCAGACTTTATAGCACAGTTATGAGGGCCTTGGTCTAGATGAGGCACAGTTGCTCACTTTGTTCCCATTGTCATTGAGCGGCATGACACAGAGATGGTACGCTTCATTAGAGTCATCTCGTCGGAGAACTTGGGAGGACTTAGCACGGGAGTTTCTGAGACAGTATTCATTCAGTGGTGATACGAGCTTACACGTAGAGAGCTTGAGTTTCTTAGACAGGGATCAGATGAGTCCGTTTCTTCTTTTATCTCCCGTGGAGGGAGAAGGCCGCGGAGATGATTGAGCGACCTACCGAGAGAGATCAGATGAGCATGTTTTTGAGGAGTTTGCATCCTAGGTTTGCTCGGCATTTGACAGGAGTCCCATTCCAGGATTTCAGATCATTGGTTCAGGCTTTGTTCGATGTAGATGATGGCATATCTAGAGGATTATGGTCAGATATTACTCTTCCCCAGATACTGAGGGGAAAGGAGTTGTTGGATCATCTGAGAGCTATGGAGGCGTATGTTCTGCGGACTTTCAGCATCGACGACCTGGTTATCATCCCTATGCGAGATCATTGCAGATACCCAGGAGTGATTTCCACCCTTACAGCATCGTCATCCTCATTCAGTTCAGCAGTATCCTTCTGTGCATCCTCATACTGTCACGGTGCGACCTTCATTTCAGTTTCAGCGTCCACAGACTAGTATCCCACGGCATGAGCAGTCTCGTCCCCATCGGCGACATCAGAGGACTTATTCTGATTTGGGGATGCCTTTGGATAGAGCTTTTGAGCGACTCAGAGCTACTGGTTTTTTAGTACCATTGGCCCCTAGGCCACTCCCGAGTACCTTGCCTCCGCGTTTTCGTGCTCACGAGTTCTGTGCATTTCACCAGATGGCAGGCCACCGTACTGACTATTGTGCTTCTCTACGTCATACCATACAGGATCTTATTGACAGTGGTGCGGTTAGCTTCCTTGTATCGACCACAGATACTGATCTTGGTCCAGATATGACTGCTGATTCCTTTCCAGCCTATTCCACACATGCAGTTCCTCCTCCTTCAGGCTTATACTATCACGTCTTAGACACCTAGGGCACTGATATTCACAGGACACTTTGATACCTTGTTGGTGTAGTTTGGGACTACATTGTTAGTTGGTCGTTTGAGTTTTTGTTCTCTTTTACTTTGTATTTGAGTCTTGTTTTATAGTTAGTGATTCGAGTTCGTACCCTGTGTTTCGAGAGTAGACCTTATTGTCTTATTATTTTGCATGATGTACTCTCATTTCACTTAGTGATATTGTTGTTTTCTTGGGTATGTGTTTCTATCTTCTTTTTATTATTATCATTGTTTTCGTATCATGCATTTTGTGTTGTTATTTTGAGTAGCACCGTGTGTTGCTTTGTTTGGTCTCTTGTATGTGTTTGTTTTAGAGTCTTGGACAGTTTTAGTGTCGTGACTGGTCCCTGAGCAGATATTGATGGTATGATGGTTGTGATACAGAGCACATTGAGATTAGACTTCTTCAGTTGAGGTTCACCATGTCGGACGAGATCGCACCCATTACTCTTACTACTCTTTACGGGATGATGGTGGATTTGACACGGAGGGTTGAGAGGATTGAGTTTATTTTGTCGGAGTATCCATCGTCATCGAGAGGAGTTCCAGGAGTAGCGACGCCTTCATTGCCACACTCGACTTCACCGGCACCTGTTGCTTTGGGTACCTCACATCCACGACCTCGCCCACATTCAGTGCTCCAGCAGCATTCCTCATCCATTTCATTGGCTACGTCGACACGACCTCCATCCTGGGTTCGCGGCCCTCCAGTCATTACAGTTCCTCAGGGCGACCTCACCCTCGTCGACGATGTCGGAGATATTTTCAGATTTAGCATACCCTGAGCAGAGTTTTGAGACGTTCCAGGCCATGGGATTTTTGGCCCTTTGGCTCCTAGGGCACTTCCAGATCCTGTGCCTTCCCAGTTTCGGCTTGATTTATTTTGTATGTACCATCAGTCAGTAGGACATCACACTGATCGTTGCACTGCTCTACGACATGCCATACAGGACATTGTTGATTCTGGGACGTTTGGGCATCCTCAGTCTGATCTGTTTTCCATACCTACCTCAGCTCAGGCCATGCATGCAGACACCCCTTCACCAGCAGTCCCTGATCTTATTGACTTGGACGATTGACTCATGTTTGACTCACCTTGGTGTGGTGGCACTCAAATTTTGTTGCTTCTGTGGCCAGAGATGTGACGACAGGACCAGTCACTGTTTTTGTTTTTGTTTTTGTTTGTTTAGTCTTGTTTTGCTTTTAACTTTTAGAGACTATAATTCGATTCTTGAGTATTGTCTTTGTTATCCTTCTTTTGCATGATGTACTCATCGGATTATCCCATTGGATGCATTTTCTTTTATGGATGTATCTTTGTGTTTTGTGATATGATGTGTTGTTCTTTTGACTTGAGGCGTCTTTTCACTTGCACATTGTGGTCTTGAGGCTTGACCTATCATGGAGGATATTGAGCCTATTAGCCTAGGATTAGAGATTTGACCTAGGGAGTTTGAGACTGTGACACATCTTCTTATGATCAGAGCAGTACCTTGCTCACTTCCCGCACCTTGACTTTGTTTTGACCTACATCCATCCATTATGAGCTTTGCACAGCATCACCCTTGATACCATTATATGACCTTTCCATCCTCGGTTTTTTTTTAGCTTTGCACATCTCCTCTCTGATCCGACCAGGTAGAGTGTGAGGAGTTTGAGCCTAGGGTTGATCTCGCATGACGAGGGATAGCTTATGATCTTTGGGTGGCTTACGATATGTGGATTGGTCGATTGCTTGATGAGACTGTCACTTATTTTGCCGTGAGTATAGAGATTGATCTTGTATGGTGAGAGTTTGGCTTGTGATGGGCGGTCGTGCTTGATGAGATCGTCGTTCACTTTGCTTTGATAGGATCATCTTTGAGATTATTATGGAGCATTCGGAGTACGGTTTGACGCATGATTCTAGAGGGTTGACATGGTTATATCATATGGACATCGATCTTAGGTATTGATCATTTGTGACTTTGAGAGCATGATGTTTGAGACCGTGGTCGCAGGATGGATGGCCTTCATTTCGGTTAGCTCATACCTTATTACCTTCATTGACATCTAGACCATTGCTAGCCCTTTGAGCCTCGCATGAGCATCATAGCCTTTTCTGTCTTATAGCCTTACTCACTTTCTACACCGGGATAGGGGCCCTTCAGTGTATGCATGCATTGTTTAGGAGTTTCATGAGCCTTGGACCGAGGGACACATCTTTCTCATTATCTTTTCCTATCGTTGCATCATTGCATTTCATCACACTTCATCGATTGTGTCCTTTATCCTATCTACTGCTCGCTTTGCATCACTTTCTCCCATCCCCGAGTGGTGATCATCCTCGGTTCATTACATGGAGGGTAGTCGCGTCATTTTCCACTATCTATCCTACGGACGTTGATCCAGGGATCCTTAGTTTGAGAAGGTCATCTCGTCAGAGTTTGAGAGCATGTTTATCCGTTCTTGACCTCATCTTTGGGCTTTTTCTTGGTTTGCGTTCAGAGCATGTATATTTATATGTATGTAAAAAAAAAAAAAAAAAAAAATGAAAAAAAAAAAATCACATGTGTGTATTATTCTCTATCATTGAGTATGTGTATATCAGTGTTCGAGGGTCGCTTTGTTGGATATATCTATTGATGGGAGTTCGTATGTGAGCTCCCCGAGACCTTTCATTCTTTGTATTCATTTTGTTGTATGTTTTAAGAGCGAGATGAGTGGCCTTCTCTTAGGAGCTCTGGGTCATTGTCCATTCCATCATTGTGTTCGTTATTGACGTGACCTCCTTTCATATTTGATTTGAGCGGATCATCACTCGTTTTTGTATTCTATGCTTCATCCTCTTCCTCGTTTTCACTTCTGATTCATCATTTTTATTTCACCTCTTATTCCATTCTTACAGTGACCTCATTTTCGGGTTTGGTGCTCTCTTCGCATCATCATTACACATCTCATCATCAGTTCGGTTTTTCTTCATTGCATCATCATTTTTACCATGTTCACATTAGGCATCTTCAGGTCCATGGCTCACGATATTTTCTATACATGTTGCATTTTATACATGAGGGCATGGGTTTTGATCATTGGGTATTTGGGCCTAGTTTCCCTTCATTTCTATCACCCTATCACCCTAGCCTTCGTTACGTCCTGAGTCTTAAGACCACCCTGAGGCCATGACATCACACATTGTGTTTGATAGCTCTTATGTGAGCGATACTTGGGATTGATTCGAGAGCATTCTGATTGTGATGGATCGGAGTTATGGTATGACCCTACACTGGGGCATAGCCATCTCAGAGAGTTTTATTATTGGATGACCATTATGTCGAGGCATACTCTTCTCAGTCGATGACGGATTTTTGAGCCATGTTCATTCCTCGGAGGATATCAGATGTCCTTTTTCACATTGGAGCATGAGACATGATTGGTGCATTTCATCTGGTGTACTTTACACAGGGGCATACCCCTTTCGGTCGATGATGGTTTTTAGGCATAGATGTTCCTTGGAGGCGATTAGATTCATTTCACATTGGGGTACGAGATATGATTGGGTGATTTCTTTGATGTGATCACGAGGGCATAGCCTTCTCATCATTGTTGGCATATTTTTGAGATGATTGGATCAGGACACGGACACTTATGAGAGCGTGCAGCGGAGTTTAGTCATTTTAGGGTTTGCCCTATACTGGGGCATAACCCTTTCATCGGCGGTTGATCTTAGATATATCAGTTCACATTGAGACATGATCTTTCTTTAGAGGAGGTCAGATGCCCTCTTCACACAACCACGATGACTTTGAGGAGCAGAGGTTCATTTTGATCAGATGATGTATGATTGGTTGCACTCCTCTCATCGACATTTGATTTGGAGATGCTTACACTGGGGCATAGCCCACTCATCGATGATGATTTTGTGAGATGACAGTTTATGCCAGACGCATACTTCCCAGAGTTTATCTTGCACTGAGGGCTTACCCATTTTGAGATGATGCATTCATACTGGGGCATACCCACCTTGCTGACTTTGACATTGAGACTCCATTTCGTGTTTATGATTGTTGCTTTCGATGGATCATAGAGTTGTTGGCACCCTGGGCTCAGTCTTCTCAGCATACTTGGTCCGACTTGGGTACCCGTCCTCCTTTGATACACACCCATACATCCTTCATTGGACACCGTTATACCTGCACCCATCTTATCAGAGCCTTACATCTTTTGAGCCTACATATTTCATCATCTTACCTGACCTTATCCCTTTCTCTTGTGATCAGAGGAGGATGCAGACCAGTCTCGGGTTTTCTGGTCGAGTTTTCACATGTCTTTGGGCATTAGGTTCAACATCTCCCATGATGGTGAGGCCTGTTAGATTGTTGATGTATTTGTGATGATATTCTCATGATTGATAGTCGACATGTCGTGTTTTGATTTGCTTACATTTCAGACCTAGAGTTTTGGTCAACATTTGTTTGATCCATTATTTTAGTTTTGCTTCGTCAGCATAGTTTCAGTGATGCTTGGACTTGTTTTAGCATTGGTTCATTGAGGCTATGTATATCTTTTCACTGCATCATCATTGAGCATATCCCAGAGTGTCTTGTTTGGTGACATTCTGTATCTTATGTTGGTTACTATCTTACACTGGGGCATACCCCCATCCTTCAGTTCATTAGATCTTTTGCGGATTTTCTCACTACTCATTCTATTTCTTGATCTTTATGGGTCGTCACACTAGGGCATACCCCCATCCTTGAGTCCACTAGATCTTTTGCGACTTTTCTCATCACTTGATCCACTTCTTGATCTTTGCGAGTCGTCACACTGGGGCATACCCCCTTTAGTGCTTTTCTATTGGGGCATACCCCCTCTCTTTGGGTTTGCCGTGTCTCGTTTTGATTTCATGGTTGTCAGACCCATTTGTCGATCTTTACGAGTTATCACTTATGGCATTCCCCTATTGTCACCTTGTTTAGGGCATCCCCCTACCGTCAGTTTGCTTAGGGCATCCCCCTTTGTTTCGGTTTCTCACCACCATAGATCAGACATCTATGGGCTTTGATCAGTTTTTCACCATCATAGATTTTCATCTATGAGCATCTGTTTCAGATTCACCATCATAGATTTTCATCTATGAGCATTTGCTTCAGATTCACCACCATAAATCGGACATCTATGGGCTTTGATAAGTTTTTCACCATCATAGATTTTCATCTATGAGCATCTGTTTCAGATTCACCATCATAGATTTTCATCTATGAGCATTTGTTTTAGATTCACCACCATGAATCAGACATCTATGGGCATTTCAGATTCACCACCAGGGATTTTCATCCTTGGGCTTTGATCAGTTATATCACCACCATAGATTGGATATCTATGGGCATTTCAGTTATTTCGCCACCATAGATCGGGCATCTATGGGCATTTCAGTTATCACCACCATGGACTTTCATCCTTGGGCTTTTGAGATTATCACCACCATAGATTTTTATCTGTGGGCCTTTGAGAGTTTCACCACCATAGATCAGACATCTATGGGCATTTTTATTATATCACCACCGTAGGTCTTCACCTATGGGCCTTCTAGTTTAGCGTTTAGAGTTAGCTTTTTGGTTTGGCTTCCAGAGCCATTATTTTCTCGATTTTGTGTTTAGAGTCAGTCTTGTCCTTCAGAGTCACATCTCCCGGCATTCATATTCACTGGCATTGCACATCTTACCTTCATGGTTTTGCATTCGTCCTCGGTTTTCCTCACTTCGTTACCCTGTGCTTATCGCATATTCATCTCGTAGTCCACATAGGGCAGTCTCCTTGGGACGCGTTCTTGTCCGTACTCCAAGGTGGTTCGACCGTTACTCATCTTTGATATGATCTTTCGAGTCACTTTTGGAGACATCTTAGAGGGAGCCTGGATCCTTAGTGTGGCTTCTGAGGCATTTTGAGACATCATTTCCTTTTAGGATTAGAGCCTCATTGTTCATCTGCTAGCCTGTAAGACTTTGCGTTTCACCAGTGTCCCTATGGGGGTCTACTTGATTCTTCGGTAGAGTTCACTTCATTCCACTCACTATTCACACTTTCTTTTCACTCCATTGTTCATGTTCTTTACACTCATGAACTCTACCGAAGAGGGGCATATTTGTAGACCCCCATTTAGGGTTTGCTTTGCTGCAGCCAAGTTTGACAGATGTCACCACCTTAGGTGGCCATGTGTCATTCTGAGACGGGCTGTGGTGGAATCAAAGTAGTGGTTTTGAGAACCACTAGGGGAGGGACACTTGGAGGAATGTTCTAGAAGGAGGAGCGTATTTGTTTTTTTCTGTTAGAATGTTGCCAGCTGCATGTGAGAGTGAGTGGAGGCTGCAGGCTGGGGGTGGTGCCTTTTGGTGGCTTTTGCTGCAGAGGTTGTTGGAGGGGGCAAATCCGGGAGAGAAAAAAGATATGGGGAGAGCTTTTGTTTGGTGATTTTTAGTGGAGAGAGGCAGCAGGGGTGAGGTGAGGGGTGCTGCCATTAGAGATATTTGGGAGGCTTTTTTTTTTTTTCAGAGAGAGGAAAAGGGAACTGTGTTCTCTGGAGGGGGAAGCTTGGAGAAGGAGAGAAGAGGAGAAGAGGGCAGCTGCAGGTAAGTTTGAGGCGATTTTCTTGCTTACTTTGATTCATATTCTTCTCATCTTGGTTTGCTTTACATTACTCATCAGTTTGGGCTCGATTATATGCTGGAATCTCTTGATTTTTTGGGTCATTCCCTTCTTGTTGTTATTGATCTTGCTGTTATCCTTGTGGTTTGGCTTGGAGTTAATGGAGTTATGTTTCTTATATATTTTGTAACTCTAGCTTGAGATCCCCTCACCCGTATTAGCCTATGGATGTCACCTGAAATGAGGCTCTAATACGTTCATGTTTTTACTTCTTTCCTCGTCTATCTTTCCCCTGTTTTTGTTTTGGCTCCTTTTTTCTTCCATTTTGTTTCCCTGTTACTGGTGCGTTGATGAGACTGAATATCAGAGCTGGGGGTTCAGTTTATGAGGATTTCTGATTAGCAATACGATGTTCACATATTAAGAGAGCCATGCATTATTATCCTGTGCAGTCTGCATCTCCAAAGCATTGTTACTAGAGTGAGTAGATAAGAGGTTATACAGGTTGAAGGGGGTGCCCAGTTTTGGTTATCAAAGGGAGAGTATGAGATGACGCAGCAAGTAAATATGGCTGTTAGTCACAATAGGGCGATGAGAAGCATGTGATGGCAACTTTTTCTCCCTACGCTCAAGGCATGATGGTGTGATGTCGTGCCGTTTTGGGGATCACTTCCGTGGTCGTTATTGTAGTTTACTACGGGTTCTCGCGGCAAATAAACGGAGAGGTTCCATTGTCCGAGATGACGTTCGTTTTGCCGTTTGAAGCTGCTGCTGTGATTTTCAAGGCTATGCTAGGAATATTGGCATAAAATCATGAGGTTAATGTGATATGGACCATGACTACACCCTCCGTTCATCAAACATTACCTCTGGGTCTATTCCTTCAGGCCCATGAATTTCACTTAATGCCCTTTCCCAGTAGTGGACCCGATTACCATATCCATCACTCTCAACCCCCTTCTATGTCTACTTTATCCCTACCTGGCCCCACAAACATCCATTATACATTCCTTTAACTTATCACCCATATCCTCCCATGTCGTTCACTCCATCATCCTATACTCACTACATACATGCCCTTCCATTATTCATTTCACCTTTTCTCATCTTCCTACTCATTCTCATCCCCATACTAACCACATACATGCACTTCTATCCATCTTTTCACCACCTCTCACCGTTCAAACCCACTTTCCCATATTCATACATGCCATCCATTCCTTCTAAACCAATCAGACTCGCTCCATTGTACCCATCATCACGTCCACCTTCTCATACCACCACCCTATCTGCCCATCTTCCTATTCTACCCATATTCACATACCCCTGAACCTATCTCACTCAAACAAATCCTACCACCTCGCAGATTATTATGGGCTCTGTCTTAGTTATCGCATGGATATTCGGGAAGGAAATCTAAAGTGCGTTATGGTGAATTTCTTGAATGTGGAATAGTGGCAGATGAAGCGAAGAGGGTTCAAACAAACTGGGGAATGAGAAACACATGGATTCATTTCCAGATTTCGCCAGAGATTTGCGTTTGATAAAAAAATGTTCCTGCAGCAGTTTCTTCGTGACATTATTGGTCATCGTTCTCACAGGGTTCTTCATCAAAATTTGGAGCCCTAGTGTTCACCCCTAGATCGTTTTACTAGTGCATTAAAGCCGGGAAATTTTGGGATCAGTAGAGAGCGACTCGAGCCTGGGAATCTCAGGTATTCATGAAGGACTACTCAAATCTATGCGCATCCTGGGATACACATCGGTGAAGAAATAGTGATTTACGTCATGTGAGCATCAGGCTTAGAGCTGGATTTCATGAAACAGAGGAAGTCAGTTTCAGCGGTTCGGAGTTAGTATACCATGTCAGACACGCTCTTCGATCAGTCCCCTTGGGTGATAGTGATAGTCATGATCAGCTGATTGGAGTACTGCACCATAAAGAACGCCTTGCCTCCAACGAGGTGGCCCTGTTAGTGACGAGTTTAAAGGCACTATCTGGAGCAATTTCTTGTATAGATATAGTTCATCATAAGCCTTTGCTTTCTTCTATTTTTGGAACGAGCCTCTGGAACTATGGACCTGATGTAGTGGGTGCAGGGGCTGTGAGTGGGGCAATGGAGTGCTGGGGCATTGACAACAACAAAGAACTGCTACGGTGAGACTGCGCCAGTGTGTGGAATGACTTATTCAGGAGCAATCATAATTTAACAAGAAGCAGTGCGTCACTTACATGAACACATGCCTCAAATTGTTGACATCTGAGCTCAGTGGAGAGGTTATCCAAGTTTCCGAGACTGTAAGTCAATTTGCTTCATGGGTGAACACATAATTGTTCACTCATGTGTTGAATTTTCTGATATAAAAGTTCTTTCAAGCACAGAGGGAGACACTTGTGACAGCCTGGATACCGACAGAGGAGTACATCAGCAAATATAGAGGAAAATACACATTCACAGGGGGCAAGGCAGTTGGGTACTGGAACTTATTTTCCATACCATAGACTCCCTTTGTGGCTGAAGATATTCTATACTTCATCAACGGTATCTTCCGTCTCAGGGCCGAGCTTACCATCAGACACTAATACACATCCCCTTGCATCTCTGCCCTCAAAGCATTTCAGGCTAAACTCCCATTTTCTGTCATACTTGATAGAAGCCTCTACCATCAAGAGCAGGCTGGGATGAATGCTGCTGCTTTCCCGTCGATTGATCCCTTGGATGTATTTTATTTGTTGAATCCTAGTGGTGATCACAACAGCTCACAAGCTGCATTTGAAAAAATGGTTTAGATATCAAAACATGGAGTGTAAAGCTGGAATTGCACCCACAGTTGAAGACTCGGTTGGAGCTTTGAAAAGTCACGACCTCTTTATATATATTGGTCAGGGAAGAGGGGCACAACATGTTCCCAGGCATGAGGTTCAGAAACTGGAAAATCGTGCTGCTACTCTCCTAATGGGATGCAGTAGTGGATCATTGTCTCTAAATGGGCCATACACTCTGCAAGGCCATGCTTGATGCTTGGTTGAGAGAAAGATCATCTCCTTCTGTGGTTTGTGCCCAATGCCGTTTGGTTGCTGAATTGAAGTCCATGAGCATAACTGGTGCTAAAGGAGATGCTAAGAAGAAAATTCCAATGAAGAACAAGGTCAGCACTACAAATTTGGGTACAGTCAATGTGGATTTCAGACCATGACAACAAGCTGTTTGTCAAACAAAATGACTCAGGAGTCCGTTTGCCACCTACTCCAGACCACCTGCTGCATGGTTTGCATGGCCACCTTTGGGCCATGTGACATTCTTGGATTTCTTTTCATTTGATTTTGAAAATGTTTTCTCAGATCCCATTTTGTAAATATCTTTATCAAAATTCTGATTTTCAAATAATTCCAATTTTCTCATCTTTCATCCTTAGGATTTTTTTAGGATCACCCAAGAATCCTATTTTTAATAAAACTTGGTTACCATCTTTCCTTCTGGCAAACAATTTCAACATCTCTTTTGTTTTAAAATGTTTTAAAATAAGTATGAATTAAATTCCGTAATTCCGAATAATGGAATTTATGGAATTAATTCATGCAAAAATAAACGGGCTTTGGTGGGGGCCCCACATATGTGATTATAATTGACTGATTGACTGGTTGGTTGACTTGTTTGCCATGTGTGATTGATTTACTCTATTCCTTGACATACATATAGTCATTCTGTGTTTATTCACTAACCCCCTTTCATGATAGCGCGTTGCTGTTCGTGGTCCAGGTACACATCCACTCGCATCCTAGTCATTTTCTTTGCATGTTTTGATTCTCGTATGTGCATGATTCGTCCTAGGTGTTCATTGATTTGCTCATCAATTGCCATGTCAGCTTCATTTTTATTAGTAGAGACCCGACTTTAGGGACTTAGAGGGGTGCTACGGTCTTTACCGTACCTTCCCGATAAGTAACCTGACCCCCGAACCCGATCCGGTTTTTCGTAGATCACCTTTTCCAAAATAAGGAGTCACACTTAGGGTTTTTCTTTCTTATTTTGTTTACCCTTTAAAAATAAAACAAAAATAAGTGGCGACTCCAAGTCATTTTCAAATAATCAATAAAAATCAATTTTTTTTTCAAATAAAAAAATCGAGCTCGCCATCGAGTGGGAAACGTATGAGCTCGAAATGCGGGGTCCACAACGTCATTATTCAAAACAAACATGACCTAGTTCTTTACCCGAATTTAGGGAAAACCATGCATAAATATTGCTAGTTCAGATAAACTCATAAATATCCTTGTACAAAATATAAATGAGTTTTGAAGAATGAAGAGACAAACCAATTGTAAGATTTCTCTTTCTTTTTCTTTTACTCATACAACAACACTCTACACAGGTGGATTACCACCAACCTTTCTTTTTCCAACTCTAACCACAACCCCCACTCCTATCCTTATCTTTAATTGTTTTTTTTTTTGAATTACTATTTGCACCAATTGGATCATATATTGGAAAATAGTGACTTGATTTGATAAAATGACCCATTATAACAAAATGTTTTAAGGTCTAATTTTTATGGTTGGTGAACCAACTTTTTCAAACAAAGTAGCCAAAACATACAATAAAGTTGAAAATACCAACGCAAAATCCACTTAGGAAAACACAAAACCTTAACAAGGCAAAGTTGAGATCCATCAAGTGTAACAGTGAAGGCCAAGTCAAAAGAGTTACTAGAACAAACACTTCAGCAAAAGTTTCTTTTAGATTTTTGTTGGTAATTTTTATATGGTTTAAGAAAGTTCTATGGTACTGTGGACCCTGCATTTCGGCTCATGTGTTTTCCACTTGATGGCAAGCTCGATTTTTATTTTGAAAATGATTTTATTTATTAAAAAATGACTTGGAGTCGCCACTTATTTTTGTTTTATTTTGAAAGGGTAAACAAAATAAGAAAGAAAACCCTAAGTGTGACTTCTTATTTGGAAAAGGTAGTATGTGAAAAACCAGATCGGGTTCGGGGGTCAGGTTACTTATCGGGAAGGTATGGTAAAGATCATAACACCCCTCTAAATCCTTAAAGATGGGTATCTACTAATGAGATGAAAAAATCATGACATCTAATAAGGAAATCAATGAATACCCGGAACGATCATGCACATATGAGAATCAAAACATGCATAGAGAATGACCAGAGTGAGAGTGGGTGCGTACCTGGGCAACAAGACACCATGCGCTATCAGAAGAAGAGGTTAGTGCACAATAACAATCACAAGCTATGTCACACATGCCACTAAGCATAGTAAGAAATCATCAAATATCACATTCCACTCAG
This sequence comes from Vitis riparia, assembly GCF_004353265.1. NCBI lineage: Eukaryota > Viridiplantae > Streptophyta > Magnoliopsida > Vitales > Vitaceae > Vitis > Vitis riparia. The sequence continues at coordinate 88,986 of NW_023269805.1, read as the reverse complement.
ATTCATTTTTAAATGAAGCTTCTCTGATGTTGGGCCCCCACCAAAGCCCATTTTATTTTTGCATGAACCAATTCCATAAATTCCATCACTCGGAATTACGAAATTGGATTTATGCTTATTTTAAAATTTTTTAAAAACAGAGGAGATGTGAGAATTGCTCACCACAAAGGGAGATGGTGGCAAAATTTTATTGAAAAGCAGGTTTTTTTGGAACCTAAGAACTCTAAGGATAAAAGATGGGAAAATTGGGATTATTTGAAAATCAGAATTTGAGAAAGATATTTACAAAATGGGATTTGAGAAATCATTTTCAAAATCAAATAAGAAGAAATCTAAAAATGTCACATGGCCCAAAGGTGGCCATGCAAGAGTATTTTTCTTTTGTAGCCTCTCTTTCTCTCATCAAACTCTGAAAGTAGGTGAATCCGGATGCGCTGCTGGCAAAACCTTTGCATCCGCTTTCCCACTAGGCTTGAGTGGGTTTGCTTTGATTTAAATAGTGAAAGTTATCTGGATTGCCCAGCTTATACTTCTTAGCATTCCTTCCAGATGCACACAATTAATAAAAGCAGTGATAATTCCTTTTAGGATCTGTTATCTGGACTACACGGGACCGTTCAAGAAGGTAAGTTCTAATTGCAGTGCCAGATATTCTACCATTGGCATGAAACTGGATCTCAACAAATTTGGCAAAATGACTTAAATGGTCATTTCTAACAGTTTTCGCATTACCAAATGCCTCCAAGAGCGGATTAGATTCTAGATCTCGCTGGTCCACTATTTTGTCATCACCGGCAGCACGCCCACCAACATATGTAAGATACTGCATAATAAGCTTTGTTGTCTCGGTTTTCCCAGCCCCACTTTCACAACTGACAAGTATAGACTAGCTTTGAGCCTTGTTCATCATAGCTCTATATGATGCATCACCCATTACAAAAACATGAGGGCTTAGCACACCAAATTGAGCACCCTTATATTGCTCCATCATGTGCACATTGTAAAGATGAGGAAGCTTTATGAATGGGTTAACAACAATCAACATGCTTCTTGTGTATGTATAAACGTCATTGAGAGCATATCTTGAACCTGAAAGAAGATAGTGAGACGAGCAAAATGAGCCATGCAAGTCTGGCTAAAAGTGTTGGCTATGCCGTCGGTCAGAAATCGGTATGCTATCCTGATTGGTGACTACTGCTATTGGAAATTTCGGGCATAGAGGTGAAGACTTATTGATGAAGGCAGTGGCCTAAGACCCAAAGAACAGGATTATAAAAGAAAAAAACTACAAACTGTGGCAAATACAGGTGGGGTGATGGTATGGAGGATGAACTGGAAGTAGTGGGCGGTGGGTATGAAGGATAAACAAATGTGCTCTGCCATGCGAATCAGATGCATCAGTTGGCTGTGGGCCCAATGGAGGCTTCTGAATAATGCATCATCTTCAAATTGATGAATGGTAGTTTTTCATTTGTTCATGTACAGAGTATATATAGAGGGTAATCACCATTCTAAGAATGGGAAAGAATGATACAAGGAAGGAATGATATAAGGAAAGAACAATTAATATCCTAATATCTCAACATTCCTAATGCATAAACATTCCTAATATCTCAACACTTCCTCTCAAGTTGGTGCATAGATGTCACACATGGCCAACTTGTCTAAAATTTTTGAGAACACTCGAGTTGAGACTGTAACTTTGGTGTGGATATCGACTAATTGATCTTCTGATCGAATCTTAGGCAATTCCACAATCTTATCATCCAACTTCTCCTTAATGAAGAATCTGTCCACCTCGACATGCTTTGTACGACCATGTTGTACTGGATTATGAGCAATATCACATGCGACTTTATTGTCACAAAACAATCGGATTGGTTGCCTAGATAGGTAACCTAAATCCTGTAAGAGGAGTCTTAGCCATAATGCCTCACAAAGTCCTAGAACCATACCCCTAAATTCCACTTCTGCACTTGAACGAGCGGCGACATTCTTCTTCTTACTTTTCCATGTCACAAGATTACCACCTACAGAGGTAAAGTAACCAGATGTAGATCGCCTATCATACACTGCACCAGCCCAATCAGCATCAGTATATACTTCTATACTCTGATGATCAACATTTTTTGGTGAACAAAATTCCCTTCCCAGGAGCATTCTTCAAATATCTCAAAATATGCATGACTGCATTCATATGTTGCTATTTAGGATTATGCATGTATTGACTTACTACACTCAATGCATAAGCAAAATCTGGTCTTGTATGAGCTAATTACATTAATCTCCCCACAAGTTTGGTATCTTCCCTTATTGGTTGATACTTGATTAGGCTCAACACACAATTTCAGACTTTCTTCTATTGGTGTATCAACAGGTTGACATCCCAACATTCCAGTCTCCTGTAAAAGATCTAAGACATACTTTCTTTGAGACAGAAAAATTCCTTCACTTGATCGAGAAACTTCAATCCCAAGAAAGTATTTCAGAGGACCTAGATCTTTCATTTCGAATTCTCTAGATAGATAATTTTGTAGAGTTTTTCTTTTTTCAGGATCATTTCCTGTAACTACCATGTCATCCACATATATGATGAGTGTCGTAATCTTACCATGTTGCTTTTTCAGGAACAAAGTGTGATCTGAATTACTTTGACGATAGCTAAAAGCTCTCATTGACTTTGTGAACCTTACAAACCATGCTCTCGGGGATTGCTTCAACCCATACAATGACTTCTTCAATTTGCACACTTTCTGACATTGCTTTTCTGACACCATGCATCCTGGTGGAAGATTCATATATACTTCTTTAGATAACTCGCCATGTAGAAAGGCATTTTTCACATCGAACTGTTGTAATGGCCAATCCAGGTTTGCAGCTAAAGACAGTAATACTCAAACTGTGTTGATATTAGCTACATGTACAAATGTCTCTGTGTAGTCAATTCCATAAGTTTGAGTGTACCCTTTTGCTACCAGTCTTGCTTTAAATTGTTCAATACTACCATCTGCCTTGTACTTCATAGTATAAATCCAACGACACCCATTGGCTTCTTTCCCGGTGGACATTCTACGAGTTCCCATGTTTCATTCTTCTACAATGATTTTATCTCTTCATTCATGGCTGCTTTCCACCTTGGATCAGCTAAGGCTTCCTGCACACTGTTAGGAATAGGTACAGTAGATAATTGATTTACAAATGACTTATTTGATTCAGATAAATGATGGTTAGACACATAGTTGCTCATGGGATATTTGACTTTGGTAGACAATTCAGGTTCATATGTGGGTTTAGGAATACCTTTATTATGACGGTGTGGTAACCGTTTCATGAATGGATCAGGTTCCAAATTAAGAACACCCTCAACAGACGACGATTGGTTTGGTATTTCAGTGAAGGCATATTCGGACCCAAATTGTTCAGATGGTGGTGATGGTTCAATGGTACTGTCTCTTCTTCAGTTTCTGGGTGGTCATTACTACTTGATTCCAAAGTTGTACCACTCATATCCAACTCACCCGCTTCTTGGTTCACTAGTTCAGATTGTCCAGATTCATCCTCCTTAGAGATATGATAATCATAATCGACAGTCTGAATTTCCTTTTGGTACCCCCCCCCCCCCCTTTTGAAGTTCAGATTCAAATGAAAAATACATCGAATCTTCATGAAACACCACATCCATTGTAATAAACATTCGTCGAGTTGGAGGATGGTAACATCGATATCCCTTTTTGTGCAATGCATATCCAACAAACACTCATTGCAATGCACGGGAATTTAACTTGGTGCATTGGTGTTTGTGTAGATGCACAAATGCCACATAACCAAAAACACGAGGAGGTAGATTTGAGACGATTTGGGCAACTACGACATTAGTAAGAGCTTGGAGAGGTGTTTGGAAGTTAATTGAGCTGGAAGGTATCCGATTGATCAAGTATGCAGCAGATGTGATTGCTTCTCTCCAATAAGATATCGGTATTTTTGATGCTATCAAGGAAGCACGAACAACCTCTAACAAGTGCCAATTTTTCCGTTCAGTGACTCCATTTTGCTGGGGTGTATTGGAACAAGTAGTCTGATGAATGATGCCATGTCCTTCCAAATACTTTTGAAGATCAGAACTCTGATATTCTCCACCATTATCGCTACGCAGAACCCAAACCTTTGCATTGTACTGAGTTTCAATCATTTTATGAAAATTTTGAAACAACAAGTTCACTTCATCTTTGGTCTTCATCAAGCATAATCATGTCATTCTGGTACAATCATCAATAAAAGTAACAAACCAACGCGAACCACTCAAAGTTGGGACTTTGGATGGGCCCCAAACATCAGAATGTATAACCATAAAAGGAATCGGACTTTTATTCAAAATTAACGGAAATGAAGCACGATGACTTTTAGCCAATTCACAAATATCACAACGGAAACCAGAAATATCACTTTTTGCAAACAAACTAGGAAACAATTTTTTTAAATAACCAAAGGAAGCATGTCCCAGACGTCGATGCCACAACCAAATTTCATACTTTTTCTTCTCCCCCTCAGATCCATCTGCTATCAAGGCTTGTCGCAACTTATTTGAATTCTTTGACTACAAGTCCAAGTAATAGAGTTTTCCTCGCTTAATACCACAACCAATCTTTTGTCTTGTTTGGATGTCCTTAAAAATACAAAATTCAGGCCAAAAAATGACAATACAAGATAAGACTAAAGTGATTTGAGAAACTGACAAAAGATTGTAATCTAAAGATGGAACAACTAAAACAGAATCCAAATTCAAAATATCAGTAAGAGTTAAGGATCCTTCCCCAATGACTGGGGTTGTGTTACCATTGGTTGTGGAAACAATTTTTTGTGAGGAAGGTCTAAGGGGTGACACCTGTCTAGAATCAAAAGTCTTATGATCTGTAGCACCAGAATCAATTATCCATGCACTATTAATAACAGGTGTAGAAGTATTTAAAACTTACCACCATAATCTATAGCGGCTACCAATGCAGAGGCTTTCTCAGCAACATTAGCCTCTGTTTTTATTTCGGCAATAGCTGCAGTCGAGGTTTTCTTGGAATCCTTCTTCCGTTGATCATGATTATGATCCCACCAGTCTGGATATCCCACAATTTCAAAGCAACGACTCTTGGTATGACCAGTCTTATTGCAGTGAGTGCATTTGAAGGTTGACTTATTAATATTAGGGCCTGTCTTAGGATGGTTGGTCTTGGATTTGTCTTGCCAATTTTGGGTTGATCGTTGTTGGACTACCATAGCTGAGGTGTCAGGGTTGTCAGATTCTGCTTTCATACTAGCATGATGCACTGCCTCTCTTCGAATTAGTGCATAGCATTCTTCCAAATCGGGAAGAGGATCTTTGCGTAGAATCTCTCCTCGAACTTGCTCAAAGTCACCATCCAATCCAACAAGAAAGGTGTGCACCCATTGTCGTTCAATGGATTTCCAGTATGCTGCAATGTCCTCAGGGTATTTCATGACTACCTTATCCTGATGATCCAATTCGCAAAAAATTTTAGTTAACTCTCCATAATATTTAGAAAGAGACCTGCCACTTTGTTTGACAGTGAAGGCTTTTTTATTCAAAGTGAAAACTTGTAATTCATTACTTCTATCATAGAAGGCCTTTGATAATGCACTCCAAATTTCTTGAGTGGTGGGTAAGCGTAAGTAACACTTCATAATTTCTGGACTCATGGACATTAACAATAATCTCTTCACATTTTGATTCTTAGCATACCATTTTTCATATCCATCTTCGGACTCTTTTGGTGGATTTGTCTTACCTTGAATGTAGGTAAGTTTTTCTCGTTCGGCAATATGCATCTCCACGAGTTGTGACCAAACGTCATACTTTGATTCAGTCAAAATAATTCCTAGATTAAAAGTACCTTCAAATTGAAAAACAATAGTATTTTTTTCACTCATTTTTTTTAATCGCGAAGGAGGGGCGATGGCTGGCCTTACCGAAAAAATACCCAGGATTTCAATACCATGGCTCTGATACCATCTTCAAATTGATGAATGATAGTTTTTCATTCATTTTTTTTCATTCGTTCATGTACAAAGTATATATAGAGGGTAATCACCATTCTAAGAATGGGAAAAAATGATACAAGGAAGGAATGATATAATGAAAGAACAACTAATATCCTAATATCTCAACATTCCTAATATCTAAACATTCTTAATATCTCAACACGTCATACACTTGGACTAACACTGCTCTGCTCAAACTAAGAAGACTCTTCATGATAGTGACAATGGTGCCGCTATAATCTGGAAGGTTCTGAACGGCAGTGACGACGTCGACAGTGTTGAAGAAGGTATGAGTGTGAGCGGTGGTGAATGCGAACAAGCACATCGGCGGCACCGCCGACTGATGAATAACTCCAGTGATGGACAACTATGCATGAAGAATATAGCAGCAAAGCGTTATAACGCTCCTTGTCACGTGCACCACTCATAGTCTACTAAAACTGAAGAAAGAAGAAATGAAAAAAAAAGGCCTGATGGTCATCTCGGTGATGACAGCCATGGAGGTGGTGTCTATGTTAGAAGACTTAGTAAGACAAGTGAAAACCCAGTGTTTCAGGTTTTGAGGCAATCGTTTGCTCATGTTGATTCATGGTCAATGCCTCAAGATCAATCATATTTCATTACCGTTTACCTTCTCATCCACTACAGATGGGATGCTGACAGATTTCTCATTGATGCTTGCCGGCCGATCCAACACTTGTAGTATATCAATGATAGTTTAAGCTAGATATACTTCTGATACTGAAACCCATTCCTCCAATTTTATTTTCATTGCATTGCTTCAAAATCAAGCAGTTGTCACTTGCAGAATCTCGAGTATGGAAGCCAAAACAATGACTAGTATGAAACACCAATGTACAGAATGGGGAGAAACAAATAATGCAAAGGAGTGGAGCTTTTTTATTTTAAAAAGGAATGGACAAGGAATGAATACCCCATAAATATGAAGTGAACCATTTCATTTTCCTTGTCCCGTGGGCTCAAAATTGGTGGATTAAACAAGAGGAATGTCTAAAAAAATGAGATACGAGAAGGCTCTCAAATATTAAACAAACAATCAAAACATAGTTAGATCATCTTTGAGTGAAAGCGGAGAAACATAAGATGAAAACGCAATAACCAAACCAAAGCCAACTCACAAACGATGAAGAAAAATTACCTGAAAAAAAGATGAGGGAAATATGATGATATAATGAACAATGAACCCTAAATAATCTTACCAGGCAATGCTTCTCTCAAACCAAAGTTTGCTCGTCTCCAACTTAACTTCCTTTGCTCAAGCTTCCTTCTCCTCCCTGTAACAGCAACCTAAATCCCCCTAGATGTCTTGCTTGCCCAACCACTCCTCTGTAACCTCAGCTTCATCCCCCTAGCTTGCTGCCCAAGCTCCAGAAACCCCTCCCCCAAAAAATATCTCCAAAAACCCCTCTGCCAAAAGCACCCTCACCTGGCAACTGGTCACTCTCCTATAATAGAAAATACGCTCCCTCGAATATTCTTCAACAGGTGTCACATTCTGATGGCCTCAACCAGCTATCTCCCAATGGCAAAATGCATTACCTGATGACCAGTCTTCAAGCTCTACGTGGCTCCTCGAAATCTGGACACCTGACAAAACAAAAATGCATAAAATGCACCCCAACATGGGGGTCTACAGGTACATTTTTATTATTATACCTATGGTTTAAAAAACTGGATCGGATTGGCCAACCACTTGGTTAAGTCATCTGAACCGTCTAGATGTTCGATTGGCCATGAATTGTTTGAATTGATGGTCAGACCGGTGAACCCTAATTTCCCTTGAACTGAATAGTTCACATTTTTTTTTTCCCATCAAAACGATGTCGTTTTGATTTATATATAAGCCCCTTTTACCACCCCATCTCCCAGCAACCCTAGCCGTCCCCTGCTGCCTCTCCAGTCTCCATCCTATTACATGTCTCTAGAAGCTGCACCACGTTGGAGCAGTTGCCGGAGCCGTTGCCAACAAGGACCCCCTTAGATAGTGGATTCCAAATCTGAAATTTCCCATTGTGTTGCAAAAACTTTGGAATCTTGCAATTTATTTATTTTTTAAATATTTAATATTTTATAATTTTATTGCATATTGATTTATTGAATATGAAATTGTTAATATTCATTACTCATTGAAATTTCATTTGAATCATTTGTTTAGAACTTTAGATTTTATATATTTGTTTACTTGATTTTCATTTTATTTATTTTAATTTTATATTGATTTTTAAAATATTTAATTTAAGTTTAAATAATTTAATAAAATCATTAAAAACCTTAGAATTTATTATTTTTATTTTATAATTTTAATAATATTTAAAATATATATTTATAACGTCACCGGTTCGACCGTCGGTCGATTAGTGAACCTTGAACTAGTAACTTTTCCAATTCGACTGACCCAGTTCTGAAAACATTTATCATACCAAATTTTAAATCTTAGTCTTCAAGCATGTTATTAAATTTGAATTTGTGAACAGAAGTATAAAAGAAATGAGACTTAAATATAAATAAATGACAGCCCTAAAAATGAAAGGATTATTTAGTTATAAACAAATGAGACTTATTTAGTTATAAATAATTAAAACTTATGTGGCTGCATGGTCATTTTTAGTTAATTGTCTCAAAAATATTTTTATGTCTTCTAGATAGGAGCGATTAATACAAACAAGAAACAATGATGCAACTTTGTTCATACTCTATTTTGTAAAATCTATGTAGCTCAGTCATATTCAATTATATATCTAATATATATCAAATGAGTTCCATCATAAGACAACTGATTACACAATGTCACATGTCTTGGTATGTAATAATGATATTCAAGATTACTCTACATTAACGTTGATACCTAGTGCATCTCATCCTTGATCTCTAATATATAGACAAATCCTCTCATCTAGCTCTTACGCCATAGTGTTGTATTATTTTAATTTTGGCGCCAAGCTCCAAACATATTTTTGAGTTATCCTGATGCCCATGAAACATGAATGCCTACATACCTACCTCTTCTGTTATTAGTAATACCAACAAGAGCGCTACAGGCTAAAATCACTCAGTCGAATCACTTCCAAATTGTCGGTTATTTCATATTTTTTTTTTCTACATGTGTGATTTTGGATGTTTTGGCTTTCACTTTTGCCTATAAGAAAAAACATTGGATGACATTTTGTGGAAACCTTAATTAAGACATAAGTCTGACCTCTGAAACAAAAGGGAACACAGTGAGTGCCTTAACACCCACCTTTTTGTTTCTTTTTCATTTTTACAGGTAACCATTTTTTGGTTCATGGAATCAAACCTGAAATCTCCCCAACCCTTTCCATCCTCAGCCAGGCCTGAGGGGCTAATGCTTAGTTCTCTGAGGGGGAACCTGATGGCAGCCCTAGATGCATGGAACAAAGATAACCCACTTTGGATCCCACTATCCTAGGTCCAATTGCAACTTCTCCATGTTTGCATTTGGAATATTATCATTATCTGTTGGATTATCAATTGCTCATTCAGCTTAGAGAGACCATCTTTTGTAGTAATAAATGCACCAAAAATTAAGTGATGTATTGGAACATGATTGTGTGACTTGTGTCCCATCTACAGAATTTTCAAACGGGAATGCCATTACATGTTGTGGATGTGGCGACAAACAGGAATGACATTGCCATTATAGTAATAGTATAGTGGATGTAGTGATACACGGGAACACCATTATTATTTTATTTATTTATTATCATCATCATGTTCTTTTGGATCAAGTTCAAACTCCTCACATGTTGGATGCTTTTTTCAGGGTTCTGGGATCTGAATTAAAGATGCAGATGGTTGTACATGGTACAGGCAGCATTGAATCATATGAACCCCCTCGATTGCATCTTAGCCTATCAATCTTGCTGAAATGAAAGTTCAGTTGGATTGGGGACATAGAGGTATTTGATCCAATTCTTTCCGCCACAGAATCTAGAGTGTTGGAAGCCCTGGGTTGTTCTGTTCTATCAGTCAATGAGCAAGGTAGGTGACAAGCTTCAAAGCCTACACTGTTCTTCATGCCACACTGTGAGGCAAAGTCATACGATAATCTTGTACAGGCGAATTGGAGAGCAGAGCGTTTGAATAATATTGTGTTGTTTGGAAACAGCTTTAGGACATATGAACAGCATGTATCAGAGTTTAGGAGCTCAACTCTTGTTGATTCCTCTAGGCATATCTTGGCTGTTAGAAAGTTCACGCGTGAATTTGCAATCAAGACAGTTTCAGATGATTATTTTGGAGCCTTTCATGATTCAAGCTGGCATTTCTTGAGCCTTGTTGCTTGAGCAGCTTTGCACTTCACAAGCAAGACTGAGTGATGATTGAAAACGGTCGTACTTTTAATTTTTCATTGCATTTAAAACAAGTTTACTGTTCTATTAATACCTGAAACAACCAAGTTTAAGTAGATTAGGAATCGATATTATTTCAAAGTTTGTATTATCACTGATATGCTCTTGGAGATGACTCCAATTTCTCTTGATTTCACATATTGTTTCTCATTCATATCTATCACACTTATTTCTGAAACATATGGGGCTCTTCATTTATATGGGGATGGTTTTGGAAGGTTGGCTTTTAGTCCAACCAATCTACCTATGCTGAAAGCAGCACACATTTTATTCATTACATGAAAATATTGTTTACTCTTCCCTTCAAAGCCATAACAACAGCAGAGGAAATCCTTGCTTGTTCTTCCCATTTAAATCTCCCAGCAACTAATGGACGAAACATGAGGGTATCACCCACATTACTTTGTGGGAGAGGAAGAAGTACTGGCAGGAGGTAGGCTATGGTGCCCTAAACCAGGGCACTGATTGGAGTGGCTTCCAGATGCCGAGCCATCCAAGTGCACAGTTTTATCTTCTGCAAAAACCCAAACCAGAAATAAATTTTGCAGGTCTGCATAAAGTAGACGCAATAACTGGAAACCCCAAGACCATGATTGAGGAAAAGTACTGACCATATGGAGCAACTTGGATCAAATCGCGCGAGAGTGTCTCCTGAGAGAGGAAGAGAAGTAAAACTGAAAGAAGCATGCAAATGGTAGGAGAAACCTTGTGAAACACCATCTTGTGAGGTTGTGGAGAAATTGTTGTTCCTTCCTCGACCTTGAAATAGACTGAGGGAGGGGAGAAAAACTGAATGTGCTTTTAGTGGGAAAATGGTTTAGAAGAACATCAGTATCCACGTACAGGTTTCCTTGAATCTTCCCCAGTCAAAGAAAAAAAAAAAGCAAGAAACTCTAAGGTCTTCCTTCTACAACGTATGAACACAGTACTCTGATGGCAACATACTTGACAAATGGAATACCAACGATTCTTCTATCTCCTACCCAAGCTACAACCACCACTCCTGTCCTCATCTTTAATTGTTTTTTTTTTCTTTTTTCAGATTGGACAACAATAACCTAAATTGGTCAAATGACTCGTGATAACTGTGTGTCTCTAGGTCTAATTTTTATTGTTGATGAACCAACTTTTTCAAATAGAGGAGCCCAAAACATACAATAAAATCCAAAAAAGCCCAAGCAAAATCTAGGAAGGGAAAAAACCCTAGAAGCTTCGAACAACAAAATACAAAACACAACAAGGCCAAAGCTCAGAATCCCAATAAAACTACAAACAACACCAAAGTAGCCTAAGATCCATAGAGACATGACAATGGCTAAATAAAAAAAAAGTTACCAAAACAAAGACTTTGTGAAAGCTTCTTTTAGTTTTTTCTTGGTGATTTCTATGTGTTACCAAAATTCTATGGTATATCTTTATTATTATACCTTATTTTAAATGTTGGTCTTAATGTATGTGATTAAATTTGAATTGTGAACAAAAGTATAAAACAAATAAAAAAATATAAATAAATGATATTAATATATAAAGAAATGGAATATCAATCCTGAAAATAAAAGGATTATTTAGTTGTAAACAAATAAGACTTATGTGACTACATGGTCATGTTTAATTAATTGTCACAAAAAAGTGATTTTTTGATACTATAAAACAAGTTATTTTTATATCTTTTACAATAGACATGATTAAATACAACCAAGAAACAACAAAGTAATTTTATTCATATTCTATTTTGTAAGATCCATGTGAATCAATCATATTGAATTACATGTCTAATATATGTCATGGTTGTTTCATCGAGGGCTCTAGCCCAAATTCTATAAAACACACAATTGGATTAATCATAGTGAATTACATGTCTAATCTATGTCATGCTCGTATCATCAAGGGCTCTAGCCAAAATTCTGTAAAATACACATAGTTGCCACCCCCCCTTCCCCCCCTCGAAGTGAAGTTCATATCTAGTGCATTCCATCATATGTCAACTAATTACAAAATGTTGGTTTCCACTAATATGACACATAGTGCATCTTGCCCTTGGTCTCCAACATATAGACAAATCCATATCCTTCCATATATCTCTTACACCATATGCTATATATCATTTGAATTTGGGCACCAATCTTCAAACATATTCTTGGGTTATCTGGATACCCATAAAACATGGATGACTACCTACAATGGATGTTGAGGGGGCCACTCCTATCATACCTCTTGGTGAAGGTGATACTATATGCACCTAGTATAATGCCCTTATGCTAATACACTTGCACGAGTCAAGAATAGAGTTCAAAATGGACTTTGGTGCAACTATCTCAATGGTGGAATTGATCTTTCAATCATTAAACACTTTAAAACTAGTTTGAGTGTCTTGATTTGATGACTAGAATCAAAAGTTAATCAAGGTGAGATTAACATGCAAGATCTTGTCTTAGGTATAAAGAAAGGGAAGACAACTATATCTTTGTGATAGGTGTCATCTCCAAAAACTTCTACATCATCATTGATTAATTAATGTGAACTTACAATTTTAGAGTATTAGTGAAAAGCTTGTGTTCATAAACATCCTTGGAAAAAAAAACCTCACAAAATAAGAAAAAGGTTTGGAAAATCTAAAAACCTAGATTTGAAAAATCCAAATAAAGAAAGAAGATGTTTTTTCTTCTCCTTAATGTTCTCTTTGATTCATTATTACCCTCTCCAACTCCCTGCGTCTCTCACTCTGCTCCATGGAGTCCACTTTCCCTTTAAATTATTGAAAATTCACTGTTAGACATGACTAACCTACCATATATAAGAACCTCATGTGAACAAACCTAATAAGAGTAGATGTCAAAATCTCAGTTTTAGCATAAATTAGGCTGTCATTAGTACAGGTAAGGTAAGTTAAAGAATGCATTGGTTTAAAGATTAATGTGGTGGGTTGCCGTATGTCTCTAGGGTTTTGGTGAATCGGAGTGGTGACCCATTGATGCCCACATTCATGGCTTCTTAGCCCTATTCCTACACACTTTCTCCAATCACCTCCCTTCAGCCTTAGTGGTGGGCCTTCAAGTACATCAACCATCTCAATTCTCAACCTTCCTTGCCTTGTTTATAGGGTTAGGGATCCCTTTTAATAAGATTGTATAAAAAATGAATGGAGAAATCCATGGAATAACAATAACTTGACTTTTATCTAATATTATAATATATTTATGTGTCTAAATCAAACTAGTTTTTCCATTTTTTAACAAAATTCTTAAAATAATTATCTGATATTGGATCATAGTTTATGATTGATATTATTTTTTAAAAAGTAAAGAACTAAATTAAAATACTATTGTAGACATAAAATTTTTATTGGATTAAATTATTGCTAATTTGGTCTTCAAAATAAATAAATAAAAATAGATATCCTTTTATGAATAAATTTCCTAAAAAAGGGAAATAGATCGCTAACTATAAAAAGATAATAGTAATAATAAGAAAAATATATTATTATTATTATTATTATTATATTGTTGATAAAACCAACGAAAAAAAGTTGTTAAAATCAAGTAACTAAATCCCTTGAATTAAACAACTGAAATGAGACTTCAAAATTCAATTCTATACCTTTACTTATAAATAAAGTTGACTTATTTCAAGAAGGGGATTGAAGAAATCAAAGATCGGAAAATCCAAAGGAGATTAGAAAAATCCTAATCTCATAAAATCTTGTTCCATTGATCTTCAAATCCAAGGAAACAAGTTTGTCATTGTTTTTCAAGTTGTGGTCAAAATGAAAGAATCAAGAGGGAAAATATTTTTTAAAATATTCTTTTGTAAATAATATTATATTTGAAATTGTACACCTTGCTTTCTTGTTTTGCTAATTTTGCAGGACCTTTACTACGAAATTTGTGCTTACAACTATTATTATTATATTATATATATCAACTCACCTCAAAATTAAAATCAAGCAAGCAAAACTCTAGAGCATTCAATTGTTTATATTTTTGGAAATAATGGAAAAAGAGTCTGAATTTTTATTATATAATAATTATACAATTGGAAGGAAACAAAAAATATAAAAGAAATTAAATGTAATGTTGTACACAATAACAATATTCATCTTTTGTTGAGAAAGTAAAAAATAATGAAAGGCAGGGAAAAATACAATGAGAAATTTATGGAACTAAAACAAAAGGGAAGGAAAACAAATCTTTGATTTCCAAAAATATTAAAAAATTTAAATTCCATCGTGTTTTAATTCTTTTTATAATCTTATTCACATCTTTGAACAAGGAATGGGATCTTCAAATTAAATTTTGATTTTCTTTTTCTTTTTCTTTTTTCAAAAAGACAAATAAATAAAAAGAGATGGTGAATCATACTGTCTCTTCTAGTTTAGACCTAAAAGAGTTAATTCTAAAATCATTGACATAGTTTTGACAAATTCTAAAATCACCCATACAACTCATATATGAAAACAGAAAAAGCAACCATATAAAAATGTCGCAAAGCTGTGTATATTAAAAATTCTGTACATTAGACTATATACTTAATTTACACAATCAAGGCAAATATAGGGAGACCCACAATTAGGTCATGGAGTGAAATCTAACACTTCTACATTGCAATTATTGTGGAGTAAAATCAGGAACTACTTTATTCGTAAACCAAGTTGGTAGAAAAAAAAAAAAGAAAAAAAAAAAAACTGTGTGGAAAATTATAATCCACATATTCAATATCAAATTACAACTAAGAAAAAAAAAGTACTAATTGTTGTTGCAATAAGAGTTTGATTAACAACATTGTGAGCAACCACAAGAATGTAAATTTTGATGTGAAGCAATATTTGAGTAGTATGTCTGTCTATGGCCAAATCCAAAATATTCTTTTCTTTTCCAACAATTTCTAAGTAACCAAATGAGAAATTAGGGAAAAGTGTTTAACATTCAAAATAACTCCTTAAAATTTTGTTGCAAGGCTTGCTAACTCATTATTTACTTCAAACAAAAATAGCATATTCTATACTCTTTTTAATTTCAATAAATTTAATAGAAAATGCATCATTCTCCAAGAGATCCACTCATAGAAAGCCAAAAAAGGGGGAGGGAAAAAAAGAAACCCTAAATTATGGACAAACAATCCCTTGAGATAAAGAGAAAATAAAGGAAAATCTTTTTAAATGATTTTTAAAATAATACAGTAAATTTCTATAAAATAATACTCTTGAGATTAAGAGAAATTATTATCTTAATGAGGTTATTGATTTATCAATAAGTGAATAATTTATTAATTTATTTATAAAAAATATTCATTAATTTAGTAAAAATATTATTTTTTACTATATCGTTCTTGTATATATATATGACTCATAAATCCAAAAACAATAAATATAGTTGAATGTTAATACTTAGAAACCTAAGACACTCTAAAGAAGAAGTGATAGTTATTCATTGTAGAGTAGAACGACCCTTAAAATGAAGAGGTAATGTTAAAACTTAATATCCTATAAGATAAGGAGCATGCAAGTACGCGATGATCTCAAGAAAGAGTTGAATTAAGAAAAATAAAAGTTGGAAAAAATTACTCATTACAGTATTAATTTTTCTTTGCAATTTTTTTATATATATTTTATTGATTATTAATTCATATTTTCTTGAGCCTTTAAGATTTCTAAAAAAAATCATTATCTTATGCATTTGATGACATATTTAATTTAGTGCATTGCTCAAATTGAAACTAGAAGATTTTACTTTTTAAGCAATATTATTAATTTATCAAACATTTATTTATCAATGTTTTGCACTTTTACTATTACTTGGTTATATCAACATTTCAAAAATATGAAAAAGGTCAATAAGAAGATAATGAGTACAAATTTAAAAACAATAATCTTCTTGTGTCTATTGATTGAGGAAACTATTTTAGAGATAAGATAATATCTGCCAAGAGTATTATCCAACACAAATAATCTCCTTTAAACCTGATAAAGGAAACTCTGATAAAGGAAACTCCAACTCAGCCAGCTGCAGTTGATAACGCAATCTGCCTCTCCATAGCCAGCTGATAACGCAATCTTCCTCTCCATATTTGTACTGTGGAAAATCAGCCAGCTGATAACGCAATCTGCCTCTCCATATTTGTAATGTGGAAAATCAAGGCTGGAAGGAAATCTTACTTACCTACTCTGTGTAATATTCCATTTTCTGTGTAAAGAAAGTATGTATTGTTCATTTATTCTTTAGAAAACAATCAGTAAAGTGTGGTGAAATTCAACCTTTCAAAATTGGTTTCTGTTCTTCATGGTATCAGAGCAGGTTAACCTAAAACAATCCAAAGCTTCCATGGCAAACCCAGAAAATGTTCTTAGCATTCAGGCTTTTCATCAATGCTCAAGCCTCGTCTCCATCAAACTGAATATGTCCAATCTCCTTTTGTGGCGCTCACAAGTTCTTCCTCTTGTGCGAAGCCTTGGATTAATCCATCATCTCTCTGAAAATAGACACGCATTAGAGGAGACAATGGGTACTGAAACAAAGGAGACCCATGATCAGTCAATAGAGACATGGTCTCACAATGATGGTCTACTTACCTACTGGCTTCTTGGACTCATGACAGAAGAAGTGATGCTTTTGTTGGATGGAACAGAGACTGCCTATGATGTCTGGAACTCTCTAGGAGAAAAACTCCTTCCAATGACCAAAGAGAAGGAAGTACAATTGACCAACAGACTCTGAGGGGTAAAGAAAGGCACAAGGTCCCTTGATGAATATCTAAGGGAGTTTAAAGGCATTTGTGATGCATTAGCTGCAGTTAGAAAACCAGTAAGTGACCTAGACGAAGTTTTTCAATTAGCTCAAGGTCTCGGAACTAAATACATGGATTTTCGGGTGGCCATGTTATCAAAGCCACCGTATCCTTCTTACAATCAATTTGTTCTGGCTCTACAAGGGCATGAACAAATGATTATGACAGAAAATGAAGAGAACAAGGAGTCAATAAACCATGAACAAGCCTATTTTACCCAATGAGGAAGAGGAAGAAATCGAGGAGGAAGATTTCTTTCTAGAGGTCGTGGCTTCACTCCAGCAGGACGATTCAATAACAATGCTACCAGTGACCAAAGGCAGAATGTTCATTCCCGCACCAGAAATCCAAGAAATAGCTTCAACAACCAGTTTCCACCACAACAGAAACTTCAAAAATCTGAAGGTACTCTTATTTGTCAAATTTGTAGTAAAGCTAACCATTCAGCTTTGGATTGCTGGAACAGATTTGACTATTCGTATCAATCAGAAGAGATTCCTCAAGCTTTGGCTGCTATGGCTCTACATGAAGAAGAAAAGGATCCTAATTTTTATGTGGACTCTGGAGCAACAGCCCATATAACAAATGACCCAGGTAAGATGTCCCAAGTAATTCCATATAAAGGGCATGATGTAATTTTTGTTGGAAATGGAGAAGCTTTAAGAATCTCACATATTGGTGAAGCCAGACTAAAAACTAAACATAGAGATCTAAAGCTTAAAAAATTATTGGTTGTTCCGGAAATTAAGAAAAATTTGTTATCCATTGGACAACTTACCTTTGATAACGCATGCTCCATAGAATTCTCATCAACTGGTTTTGTCATTAAGGATCAACTTCAGCAAGTGCTAGCCAGAAGAACTAAGAAGGGAGGTCTCTATGCATTGGAGGAAAATGTGATTCAAGCCATGACTGTTACTAGGTCTAGCAAGGCATCATCAGAAGTGTGGCATCAACGCATGGGGCATCCGCAAACAAAATCTATAAAGCTTCTGCAAGATAAGAAATTCATTGAGGTATCCGGTTGGATGAAATCAGCAACGGTATGTGTTAGTTGTCAGTTAGGAAAAAGCTGTATACTTCTTTTTGGCTTAAGAAATAAAATTTCTAGCAATCCTCTTGACAAAATTCATTGTGACTTATGGGGACCTGCACCAAATAATTCAACTCAAGGATACACGTATTATGCTGTCTTTATTGATGATCATACTCGCTATACATGGCTTTATCCCTTGAGAAGAAAATCAGATTTCTTTGAATGTTTTTTGAAGTTTCAAATTCTGGTTGAGAATCAACTTGAAAGACGGATAAAAATCTTCCAAAGTGATGGTGGAGGTGAGTTTCAATCAATTAAATTTCAAAATCACTTGAGCAAGTGTGGAATTTTGCAACAAGTCTCATGTCCAAGAACTCCAGAACAAAATGGGGTTGCAGAGAGAAAGCATAGACACATTGTTGAAATGGGTCTAACAATGCTTTTCTTACTGTCGTATACCTCATTAATCGGCTGCCTTCCACGGTGTTGAAAATGGAGAGTCCACTCTTTATGCTTTTCAAACAATATCCAGAGTATAGGAGCTTAAGAATTTTTGGCTGTCAATGTTTTCCATACCTTAGAGACTACGGGAAGAATAAATTCTCACCTAAGACATATCCATGTGTTTTTATTGGATATAGCTCTCTACACAAGGGTTATAGATGCTTGCATCCTTTAACTAAAAGAGTTTACGGGCCTGTTTGGTTACTGTTTTTGAAAACTGTTCTGAAAAATAGTTTTTGAGAATAGTTTTTAAGAACAGTTTTTGATGTTTTTTAAAAAAAAATTGTGTTTGGGAACTGAATTTTGAAAAACAGTTTTTGTTCTCAAAAACAAAAAAACATGTTTGGTTGAGTTAATAAAAAAAAATTTAGAACAAATAAAACAAAAAACACATTTAAAAGATGTTTTTTTTTCTTTTTTAATTAATAAAATTTTTCTTCAAGTAATTTATATTATAAATTTATATATAATTTTTAGATATATAGTTCATTTAAATTAAAAAATTATTTATTTTATTAATTTTAAAATAAAAATATTTTTTATATTTTTAAAAAATAAATCAAACATAATAAAATCATTTTTATTAATTTTTTTTATTTAATCTTTAATTTTATTAAAAATTATAGCATATTCTATTATATTAAGTTGAGAAAAAATTGTTCTTTTGTTAATTTTTTTTTTTATCTCTACTAAATCTATAGCATATTCTTTTATTAAAATTCAAAATGTCACCCTCTTCTCTCACTCGGGCATCAAGAAGCCCTTTTCTGAAGTTGCCCTCCAGCCGGGAAAATCCCTAAATCAAGAAGCCATTTTCTGAAGTTGCCCTCCAGCCGCCACTCTCAATCCTCGCAGGTACTAATCTAATCGCGTTATTATTATTTTTTTTCAACCTCCGTTTGATTCCCAAGAAAATCCATGCCCCATTCAATTTCCGGGAAAATCCATCCTCGTTTGATTTTCGAGAAAATCTGTGCAAAACCCGATTCGTTTTAGGGGTCTCTTTGCTATTGTGCCATTGGATTTAAATTTCACGAACCCTGAATCAAAACTGAGAAATGGGAAAAATCAAGAAGAGGCGACGCGACTGTGCTGGAGAAGAGATGAGAACGGGAAGAAAAAAAAAACACGGAGAACAGATTGTTTTTTTGTTGTTTAATTTTGTTCTGTAAACAGTAAAAAAACGGGGAAAACAACATTTTGTTGTTCTCTAAACAGTGCCATTTTGAGAACACGGGGAACAACAAAAACAAAAACGACTCTCTCAACCAAACGAGTTTTCGGTGTTTTTTGTTTTCAAGAACAGAAAACAGTTCTTGAAAACACTAAACAAACAGGCCCTACATATCTCGTCATGTCATTTTCAATGAAAATTGTTTTCCTTATGATAACTCTCTTGTTAAGGAAAACCATTTACAGATTCCTATAGAAATGGTATCATTCTCAACTTCAGATGCTTCTTGTGAGACTTCAAAAATAGATCACCAAACTAAGTCTTGGAAGGAGAACACTGCTAACCAATCAAGCAACTCTAAGAAGTGCAGCCATTGCCCATGCACTACTGAGCAAAGAAACCAGTTCAGTGTTGAAGGAAGAATTTCTACTCGTTGTAATACTAACCAAAATACAGAAGCATCATGTGTTAATTCGACTGGAACTCCCATTGCTGTTGCTACTGAAATTCCCACTGTTGTTGCTAGTAAAAATGACCATAATACTGTCGTTACCACTGAAACTCACACTGATGTTGCTCTTGGTGCCAGTGGCCACAATTCCCACACTGCTACTACTACTGGAACACTCTCCCAGATTGAGTCTACTAATAGCTACAAGCATGCCAAGGTTAGTAATTTTCCTGATATCAGTAAGCACCTAGTAGTTGATCTATCTTTTCCTCAAAAATGGCAGAAAAATGAGCGTGTTGATCCATCTCTACAAAACAAATCAACTAGTCATAGTGCTGATGATGAAGTTCTTGATAGTAGCAAGCAAATTGTTGTTGACATCTCTCATCCTCAAGGCCAACACACAGATAACAAAGGAACTCATATGATCACCAGAAGTAAACTCAAGAATGATCCTAGTTTAAAATCTCAAATGGTTACTTTTGCTGCCACAAGAAGTGATACTAGTGAGCCAAAAACATATCGTACAGCATTGAAAATTCCCCATTGGCTCAAAGCAATGCAAGAGGAAATCAAGGCTTTAATCCAAAATCGAACATGGGATTTGGTTCCTAGGCCTCCAACTACAAATATTGTGGGTTCTAAATGGGTGTTTAAAACAAAGCTGAAGGAAGATGGAACCATAGATAGATACAAAGCACGATTAGTTGCTCGAGGTTTTTCTCAAATACCGGGTTTGGACTTTGGAGAGACCTTCAGTCCTGTTATAAAGCATACTACAATCAGATTGATCTTTTCATTAGCACTAACCTTGGGGTGGAAAATGAGGCAATTGGATGTTAAGAATGCCTTTCTACATGGGTTTCTAAAGGAAGAAGTATTCATGGAACAACCTCCAGGATTTATAAATGAGGACCTTCCGAATCATGTCTGCAAATTGAATCGCTCTCTTTATGGCCTTAAGCAAGCTCCAAGGGCCTGGTTTGATAGACTATCCCAATGTCTTCTTCACCTGGGGTTTTATTGTGGTAAAGCAGACTCGTCTCTATTTATTCTTCGCAAAGGTCAGTCTATTGTTTTGATACTTATCTATGTTGATGATATTATAGTCACAGGCAATGATAACAACATCATTAGTGACCTCATCAGCACCCTGAGTAGTGAATTTTCTCTCAAGGACTTAGGATCTTTGCATTATTTTTTTGGGATTGGAGGTTAAATATCTTCCTAATGGGTTGTTTGTTTCTCAAACAAAGTACATTAGAGATCTCCTAGAGCACACAAAAATGATGGAGTGTACTCCTATCAACACACCCATGGCTCTTAAGTCCATCATCACATCTTCTGATGAACAACCTATTGATCCTACACAATATAGGCAACTTGTTGGATCCCTTCAATATTTAACTTTCACAAGGCCTGATATTGTGCATGCAGTAAACAAGGCTTGCCAACATTTCCAAGCACCCACTAAAGCTAACTTGCGAGTTGTCAAACGCATTCTTCGATATTTGAAAGGAACAATGGAGCATGGAATCAGGTTTTTCAAGCAAAGTTCTCTTCGTCTCACTGGTTTTTGTGATGTGATTGGGCGGGATGCACAAACACAAGAAGAAGCACATTTGGGTATTGTATTTTTCTGGGAGCCAATTGTATCTCATGGTCCTCAAAGCGACAACCTACAGTTTCTAGATCAAGCGCTGAGGCCGAATATTGATCCCTTGCATCCAATGCCGTAGAAATAACTTGGCTTACTTTCCTTCTCCGTGATATTGGCATTCAACTACGTGAACCTCCTCAATTGCTATGCGATAATCTCAGTGCCCTTCACATGACAGTAAATCCTGTTTTCCATGCATGTTCCAAGCATATTGAGTTGGACTATCATTTTGTTCCGAAAAAAGTTGCAAGTGGAGTTTTGATTACTCGTTTCCTTCCATCGTCCTTACAAGTAGCTGATATATTCACAAAGGCACTCCCTAAGACTTCATTCCAATTCTTTCGATTCAAGCTAGGAGTGCACAAGTTACCACTCACTAGCTTGCGGGGGGCTGATAAAGGAAACTCTAACTCAGCCAGCTGCAGCTGA
Organism: Vitis riparia; assembly: GCF_004353265.1. Classification (NCBI taxonomy): domain Eukaryota; kingdom Viridiplantae; phylum Streptophyta; class Magnoliopsida; order Vitales; family Vitaceae; genus Vitis; species Vitis riparia. The sequence goes on along the minus strand of NW_023269805.1, from coordinate 66,510 downwards.
TAACGCAATCTGCCTCTCCATAGCCAGCTGATAACGCAATCTTCCTCTCCATATTTGTACTGTGGAAAATCAGCCAGCTGATAACGCAATCTGCCTCTCCATATTTGTAATGTGGAAAATCAAGGCTGGAAGGAAATCTTACTTACCTACTCTGTGTAATATTCCATTTTCTGTGTAAAGAAAGTATGTATTGTTTATTTATTCTTTAGAAAACAATCAGTAAAGTGTGGTGAAATTCAACCTTTCAAAATTGGTTTCTGTTCTTCAAAACCAATGCCAAATGTATCCTCTTTCAATTGATCCAAAAGGAAAACTAGAACAAAAAAATCCAAAGAAAGACAAAGTATAGAGAAAAGAAAAAAAAAAGAGTACATCTTACCAAAGTGGAGTTTAGATTTCCTTAAATATGAAATTAAAACTACTCAAATTGTAATAGATTACTATTTACAATTGGGGTTTTAAAACAAAGTATGATGATGATGATGATTATAAGGAGATAAAAAAGTGTTTTAGATGAAAGAAACGACTGATACAATTATGGAGTTTTAAAACAAAGTGATGAAAATATGATTGTAGGGAGAAGAAGAAGAATGAATGGTGGAATTCATAGAGAGCATTAGTTTTTGTTCTATATTTAAATTTCAGGGGTTTGGATCTTATTTATTTGAGAGTATTTTTGGTCCAAGATGGGTCATCTTTCACACATTTTGAAAAGATGGGATTATTTGTACAAATATGGGTGTCATTAATAGTGTAATTTAAACCATTTGAAAACAACATAAATAAGAGAACTTTTCAATGAGTAAAAGGTTTACTTTTAAGCATGTTATTTTGTCTGGCTTTTCAGATGGAGAATGAATTTGCCACTTATCTCTTAGAGTCTCTCACTTAATGGATGAAATAGATGGTTGGACTGTTTTATCTTTGGCAGGCATATGGATTGAGGTTAATTAGCTTATAGCTAAGCTTGGATAGCTAGCCAAGGTGAGTTGCAGTTCAAATTCATGGACAATATTCAAAACCATATAAGCTAATTAGGTATGATAATAAAGATGTACCATGAACTGCTCTATTTTGTTATTAGGATATTTTTCTTGGACTTGGGTTAGACGTTGCTGACTTTCTGTTGGACGAAGTTGCTTGAGTCCATAGTTGGATCAATCCCGACTAGTTAAGACTTGTAGTGCTTTGGTTTATGCTGGTTCTTGGTAAATTTGATTTGCGGGATCTGTATTATATCAATCTGATTATATTGGTGTCCTTGATGGTGATGAAAAAGGTGGATCAATGATCACTGAAGCAGATGTTTTATAAGTTGATAGCCTAGTTAATTGTTCGCCATTCTAGTTAACTAACAAATTCTGAGTATGTTATCAAACATGGGTTCGGCACACCTGCATAATAACATGATTATGAACCAATAAGCACCATGGTCATTCTGGTGTGTATGTGTGAATTATTTGCTTGTATGCATGTTTATGCTTTGAACTCCTTGATTTAGTGTACGTGAGACATGTGCTTTCATCAAATATTTATCTTATTTGGCTTCTCCACCTTGTTCGGGGCTGTTGGGAGTTTTCTGTCATGTATGGTTTTGCTATTGACTCATGCTTTCAAATTACAGGTGGCGGGTATTGGACACAAATTGATAAATTGAATTGACAATGTCTTGGGTGAGAGTAGGGTGGAAATTAGTCTATATTGTTGCCCTAGCATTTGGTATTGCAGATTATCAATTTCTAAAAAACATAAGCTGCATCTAACAATAAAATCTCTGCATATACTCTTAATACCAGAAACAACCCAGATCAAGTAGATTAGGAATCGACATTGTTTGGGAACAGCTTTGGGACATATGAACAGCATGCATCAGAGTTTAGGAGCTCAACTCATGTTGATTCCTCGAGGCATATCTTGGCTATTCGAAAGTTCACGTGTGAATTTGCAATGAAGACAGTTTCTGATGATTATTTTGGAGCCTTTCATGATTCAAGCTGGCATTTATTCAGCCTTGTTGCTTGAGCAGCTTTGCAGTTCACAAGCAAGACTGAATGATGATTGAAAACAAGCTTATTTTTAATTTTTCATTGCATTTAAAACCAGTTTACTGTTCTCTTAATACCTGAAACAACCCAGATCAAGTCTATTAGTTAGTAGTCGACACTATTTCAAAGTCTGTATTATTACTAATATGCTCTTGGAGAGGCCTCCAATCTCTCTTGATTTCACACATTGTTTCTCATTCATATCTATCACACTTATTTCAGAAACATTTGGGGAGGTTGGCTTTTAGTCCAACCAATCTACGGATGCTGAAAGCAGCACACATTTTATTCATTACATGAAAATATATTTTAGTCTTCTCTTTGAAGCCATAACAACAGCAGAGGAAATCATTTCTTGTTGTTCCCATTTAGATCTCCCAGTAACTGATGGACGAAACATTAGGGCATCGCAGATTATAAGGTGGGAGGGGAACCGATGATACGGGCAGGAGGTGGGCACCTCGCTTGATTAGGGGCATGTAGGGAGCAACTTCTATTTACCCCGGCATCCAAGTGTACTGTTTTATCTTCTGCAAGAACCCAAACCAGAAAGAAATTTTGCAGGTCTGCATAAAGTAGACGCCATAACCGGAAACCCCAAGACCATGATTGAGGAAAAGTACTTACCATATGGAGCAACTTGGATCAAATCTCGCGAGAGGGTCTCCTGAGAGAGGAAGAGAAGTAAAACTGAAAGAAGAATGCTAATGGTAGGAGAAACCTTGTGAAACACCATCTTGTGAGGTTGTGGAGAAATTGTTGTTCCTTCCTCGACCTTTAAATAGACTGAGGGAGAGGAGAAAACCTGAGTGTGCTTTGAGTGGGAAAATGGTTTAGAAGAACACCAGTTGATGGTGAACCATCTAGGATTCCACCTACAAGCATCCTTGCACCTTCCCAAGTCAAAGAAAAAAACAAGCAGGAAAATCCAAGGTCTTCCTTCTAAAAGAAATGAATACAGTACTATGAGAGCAACACACTTGAGCAATGGAGTACCACCAATCCTTCTGTCTCCTACCCAAGCTACAAACACCACTCCGGTCCATATCTTTAGTTGCTTTTCTTTTTGTTTTTTTTTTTAGTTTTTTCATCTATTCATAGATTGGACAACAATTACCTTATTTGGTCAAATGACTCATTATAATTGAATGTCTCTAGGCCTAATTTTTATTGTTATAAATTAACTTTTTCAAATGAAGGAGCTGAAAACATACAATAAAGTCCAAAAAACCAAGGCAAAATCTAAAAAGAAAAAAACCCTTGAAACTTAGAACCGGAGAAAACACAACACAAGACCTCAACAAGGCCAAAGCTCAAAATTCCAATAAAACTACAAACAACATCAAAACAGCCTTAGAACCATCCATATAACAACGGTGGCTAATTCAAAAAGAGTTTTCAAAATAAAGACTTTTGTGAAAGCTTCTTTTAGCTTTTTGTTGGTAATTTTTATATGGATTATGACAATTCTATGGTTCATTATCATATCTTATTTTAAATCTTCATCTTAAAGTATGTGATTAAATTTAAATTGTGAATAAAAGTATAAAAGAAATGAACAATATAAATAAATGAGATTAATATTTAAAAAAATGGAATATCAATCCTAAAAATGAAAGAATTATTTACTTACAAGCAAATAAGAGTTGTGGCTATATGGTCATATTTAATTAATTGCCACAAAAGAAAAAGTGAATTTTTGATACCATAAAATAAATTATTTTTACGTCTTTTACATAGACATGATTAAATACAATCGAGACACAGCCATGCAACTTTGTTCATATCCTATTTTGTAAAATCCACATGAATCAATCATATTGAATCACATGTCTAATATATGTCATACCCGTTCCATTACGGGTGGAGCCATGCTATGCCTAAGGGCTTTTAAACAGTAGGTTTTGATCTTAGGCCCAAATTCTATCAAATTTACATAGTTATCATTGGGCTATATGAGCTATTTAATCTTATTTTGCCCTCCCGAAGTGAAGTTCATACCTTGCCCCTCCCCCCTCAACCCTTTCCCTAGCTCCACCAATGCGTTTCCATCATACGTCAACTAATTACAAAATGCCGGTTTCCAGTAACATGACACATGGTGCATCTCGGTCTCAATCTCCAATATATTGACATATCCATATCCTTCCCATATATCTCTTACACCATAATACAATATCATTTGAATTTGGGCACCAATCTTCAAACATATTCTTGGGTTATCTGGATGCCTATAAAACATGGATGACCTTTTCAGATGCCAATAAGACATGGATGACTACCTATAATGGATGTCGAGGGGGCTCTCCTATCATACCTCTTTGTGAAAGTGACACTATGTGCACCTGGTATAATGCCCATATGCTAATACACTTGCATGAGTTAAGAATAGAGTTTGGGGAGTCCAAAATAATTTAAAACTCAAATAATAAACCAATTAATATTATAAATTTATGGATAAAAATTGGTCTTAAACAATTTTATTTTTTTTCTTTTACATGGAATCCTTATTTTCCAATTTTTTTTTTATTTAAGCAAATGAACTCAAAATTAAACAAAACTAAATATGTTGGATTTATTAATGAATTTAATAATTTTTAAAAATAATTTAAAACTCAAATAGTGAATCGATGGATAAAAATTTGTTCATAATGACTCAATTATTTTTTTCTACATGTAATTATATTTATATAAATTTTCTCACTATAGACATAAACTTCAAATCAATTGACACATTGTATTGAATATATTAATGGGTTTAACAATTTTTAAAAATAATTTGGAACTCAAAAAATAGATCCAATCATTAAAAAAAAAAAGAATCAAAATTAATATATTAAGAGTCATGACTTTATTATTTCTCATATACACATGAATATATATATATATATATATATATATATATATATATATATATATTTAAAATTTAAATAAATAAATTATAAATTAAGCAAGACATAATTAATTTTTAAAATTTTTTAAGAATAATTTTGAATTTAGAAAACCAATCTAATTGATTGCTGATTAGATTAATATATTCTAAAATATTATGTTTGTAATTTAATATTAAGTGTGTACATGAAATGAAAAACTTGACTAATTTATATGTTAAAAATTTAAATTTTATTCATTATTTATTTTAAATAAAATATTGTTAAAAATTATTATTATTCATTTTTAACAAAAAAAATTTATGAATATGTTTATATCTTTATATGTTTCTAACATATATTAAAATAGTATTTTTTTTAAAAAAATATATAATTTATGATTTAGTATAATATTATTATTCATGTTTTACTAAAAAAAATATTTATTTTTAAATTTATTTATAATTACAAAATTATTTTCATTTTTAATAAGACTGGAGTTAAATTTAATTTATTTTATATAAGTTGAATTCGCAATGTTTCTATAAAACCAAAACAAAAAAATTATTTTTAAAAACAACTTATTCAAACAAATTTTTTATTTTTTATTCTTAAAAGTTTTTTTTAAAAACAACTTACTAAACACCCTTATTTTTGTAAAACATTAAAAAATTGTTTTTTGTTCCTTTAACTTAAAAATAATTTTTAAAAACAAATTTTAAAAAATATGGGCAAACCGGCCCTAATCCTCTCTAACAATTATAACGTATTGCAAAAACATTTGGGCTATATTTGGTTCCCAGAAAATTTGAAGGAAAATGCAAGGGAAAGAAAATACAAAGGAAAAGCAGAGGGAAAGAAAAAATGAAGGAAAATAAAAAAATAGATTAAAAGTTGATAAATTATTTTTTTTGTTACTTCAAACTCATTTTATTTATTTTAACTCATCAATATAAAGATTAAATAATTTAAAAATACATAAGTTTTTAATTAGTTTTAATCATATTTGATTTTCTTTGATATTTTTCATAGGACAACCAAACATAAAAAAATAATTTTCCTTTGCATTTTTTTTCTTTTCTTAGTATTTTCCGGGAACCAAACATAACGTTGGGGCTTTCATTCACATGGGGATGGTTTTGGGAGGTTGGCTTTTAGTCCAACCAATCTACCTATGCTATAAGCAGCACATATTTTATTCATTACATGAAAATATTATCTACTCTTATCTTCAAAGCCATAACAACAGCAGAGGAAATTATTTCTTGTTCTGTTCTTCCCATTTAAATCTCCTAGTAACTGATGGGCGAAACGAGGGTATCACCCACGTTACCTTGTGGGAGGGGAACCAACAATACTGACACGAGTTGGGCATGATGTGCAATTTTAATCATTGCTTGGAGGGGCGACTCTTCCATGGGCCGGAGGGGAGGGGCGTCCACGTACCCATCCATCGGGTTGCATAGTTTTATCTTCTGCAAGAACCCAAACCACAAATAAATTTTACAGGTCTGCACAAAGTAGACGCAATAATCGAAAACCCCAAGACCATGATTGAGGAAAAGTACTTACCATATGGAGCAACTTGAATTAATTCCCGCGATAGGGTTTTCAGAGAGAGGAAGAGAAGTAAAACTGAAAGAAGAAAGCAAATGGTAGGAGAAACCTTGTGAAAAACCATGTTTTGATGTTCTGTTGTTTTCTTCCTCGACCTATAAATAGATTGAGGGGGAGTGGGGGGGTTGGTTGGGGAAGGGGAGAAAAATGAGTGTGAACACCAGTTGATGGAGAACCAACTAGGATTTCCCCCATAAGCATACTTGCACCTTCCCAAGTCAAAAAAAAAAAAAAAAACAAGAAAGTCCAAGTCTTTCTTGTAGAACAGAGTGATAAATGGATTACCACGGATCTTTATTTCTCCTACCCAAACCTTACGCCAATTGGATTATAGATTGGATAACAATGGCCTAATTGGGTAAAATGATTCGTTATAACTGAGAATTTGTTTTGTAGTGTTTCTCTTTCAAGTGTTTTCAGTGGAAACATTTTTTCTACAAGCATCCTTGCACCAACTAGGATTCCCCCTACAAGCATCCTTGCACCTTCCCAAGTCAAAAAAAAAAAATGGGGGAAAAAAAAACAAGAAAATCCAAGTCTTTCTTGTAGAATAGAGTGATAAATGGACCACCATCAATCTTTGTTTCTCCTACCCAAACCTACAGCCACCACTCTTGTCCTCATCTTTAATTGCTATTTTATTTTTCTTGTACCAATTGGATTGTAGATTGGATAACAATGACCTAATTGGGTAAAATGACTTATTATAATTGAGAATTTGTTTTGTAGTGTCTCTTTCAAGTGTTTTTAGCAAAAACATTTTTTCTAGAAATATGTTTTTGAGAAAACCACCAATCAACTATTTTCTGAAAAAATAATATAAGTAATTTTTTTACTTATTAAAAGTGTTTTTCTAAATTTTTTCAAATGTCTAATTTTTTTTTTTTAAATCTTTTTATATTAGAAGTGTTTTTTATAACTGGATACTCATTTTTGTTATCGATGAACCGGAGCCAAAAACATACAATAAAGTCCCAAAAACCAAGGCAAAATCAAGGGAAAAAGCCCTTGAATCTTAGAATTAGAGAAAAGAAAAGACAAGACATCAACAACACCAAAGCTCAAAATCCCAATAAAATCATAAGCAACCTCATAACCATCCACATATAACAACAACAATGGCTAAATCAAAAGAGTTACCGGAACAAAGACTTTTGTGAAAGATTCTTTTAGATTTTTGTTGATCATTTTTATGTGTTACCAAAATTCTATGATACATCTTTATTATTATACCTTATTTTAAATCTTCACCTTAAAGTATGGGATTAAATTTGAATTGTGAACAAAAGTATAAAAAAAATTAAAAATATAAATAAATGAAATTAATATATAAAGATATGGAACATCAATCCTAAAAATGAAAGAATTATTTAATTGTAAACGAATAACACTTATGCAGTTACATAGTCATGCTTAATTAATTGTCACAAAAAATGATTTTTTGATGTTATAAATAAATTATTTTTATGTCTTCTACGTAGACATGATTAAATACAACCAAGAAACAGTGATGTAATTTTGTTCATATCCTATTTTGTAAAATCCATGTGAATCGGTTATATTGAATTTCAAGTCTAATATATGTAATGCACGTTCCATCAAGGGCGGAGCCATGCTATGCCCAAAGGCTTTTAAGCAATAATTTTTTATCTCAAGCCCAAATTTTGTAAAATATATATAGTTACCACTGGGTTATATATATATATGAGCTATTTAATCTTATTTTACCCTCCCTCTCCCCAAAGTGAAGTTCATATCTTGCCCTCCCTCAACTCTTTCCATGGCTCCACCAGTGTGTTCCCATCATATGACAACTAATCACAAAATGTTGGTCTCAACTAACATGACACAGTGCATTTGGCTCTTGATCTCCAATATATTGACAAATCTATGTCCTTCCCATATATCTCTTACACCATAATACTATATCATTTGAATTTGTGTACCAATCTTCAAACATATTCTTGGGTTATTTAGATGTCCATAAAACATGGATGACTACCTATAATGGATGTTGATGGAGAAATTAAAACTACTCAAATTATAATATATTACTATTTAGGATTAGGGTTTCAAAACATGATGATTATAAGGAGATAAAAAAGTGTTTTAGATGAAAAAAATTAATGACTAATATAGTTATAAAGCTTCAAATCAAAGTGATGAAAAAATGATTGTGGGGTGGGGACATGGAAGAAAATATCGTGCATCGGAGGTTATGGATATGATATTTGGTGGAGAAATATTGGTCTGGTGAAATTTCGGGAGAAATTGCCAAAAATCGGTGTTATGGTGATAAATGGTCAACGCTACAATGCTTCCTAAAAAATGCCTCTTTTTTTTTTTCCCTTGAGGGGACTCAAACCCCAAACAAAAGGTTTAGGGTTCAACTTATCTCACCACCAGGGCAAGTTTGCCCCTTGTTAAATGTATTGTACTAAAAATATATATTCAAAGTCATCATCTAAAAAAAATTTTAAAAGAATATTTTAAAGAGAAAATTAATTATAATTATTTTATAATTAAATAAAAAATTTCTTTTAATTGATTATCAAAAATATAAAAATCATCATAATAATTTTTATGGTGTTTTTAATATCATTAATAAATTAATTAAATATTAAAAATTGTACATATATCATAATTTATTTTATATCATTTAATACAATTGAATTAAATGACTCATAATTTTAATATTAATATATATTTTAAAAATAGACATATTATAATCAAATATCATAATATTTGATGTAATTTAATAATAAATGTACATTTATAAAATTAATATTTTTATTGATGCATACGATATTATTATTAAATGAAAGTTTCTTTCAGATTTTTGTTGTTAATTTTTATATAGTTTAAGAAAATTCTATGATACATCTTTATTATCATATCTAATTATAAATTTAAAGAATGTAATTAAATTTGAATTGGTGAACAAAATGATAAAAGAAATAAGACTTAGATATAAAGAAATGAGATTAATATACAAAGAAATGCAAAATGAAAGAATCATTTAATTATAAACAAATAAGACTTATTTAGTTATAAACAAGTAAAATTTATGTGACTGCATAGTCATTTCCAGAATTGTTTCTTTGAAAAGAATCCAAACCTCTTTGTAATGTTTCTGGATAGTAGCCCATTCTAGAGAAATTTTTAAAATTAAAATCTCTAAAATTATGCAGCCAGACCTCTAGTGGACCAGTCAAAAGCTTGAGCTCTTAAGCATGAATCCTCATGTTTGGGCCTTGAGAAGCAGCCACATTATACCAAAATTCCGGACCTTAGAAGAGGACTCTTCCCAAGACACTGCTTCCATAGGACAATAACTTCTGAACTGAGATTTCAAACATATGTTTTTCCATTTCATTTTGAAAAAAAAATTAAAAAAAAAATAGGTTCAGGAAACAGTACCGGTGAAGCCCCTTAATATTCTCTCGCTGAGTTCTCTATAGGGTTTTCTTGTTCATGGATTTGCATTTGGGTTGTCATATGTGTTTGCTTTGGTATTCTTCCATGCTAAAATGGAGAATGTTTCAGAAGTCTTCATCCTCTGTTAGTTGTTGTTGATTTTGAGGTGGGTGATCGAGATGCTTTTGTGTTTTTGAATTTGTGATGTGCTTTTCAATTGAACCTACACGTTTGGAAGTGGGTTACATGGAAGGACCTTTTGTGATATCACTATCAACCTTTTTGATTTAGAAATTAGCCATGATGATGGAAGAATAATATAACAATTGCGTTTTCCTTCTTTTTTATTTTCTTTTTTCTGGTGATACTGTTGCATCATTGGGGAGACCCCTAATTAACAAGGAGAGTTACCCCCTACATATATAGGATCATCCCCCAAAATTTACATCATCAATTGCTTTCCAAATCACTCTTTGCAATGGCAATATGGACATGATATGACGCTTTTGACAGCTTTTGATGCCACTTCTTTTTTATTGGGGTAGTGACCCTAAATGAGTCATGAATCCTTCAATGTAGACTCTTGCATGAGTGGTTTTTGGGATCATGCATATGTTTTACATAACCTTGATTTTGTGCTTTTAATCGTGTACTGAATCTTCTTTCACAATAATCTCTTTTCAAGTACAAGTCTTTAACTCAATGTTATCAAAGGTGATCACTTGGGTTGCTTGGAAAATAAAAATCGCCTCTTTAAAACCCAAGCAATGCGACTTCAAAAAGGCAATGCCTAGACAGTCACTTTGGGATAAGGCACAAGATAAAGAGGCAATCACTTTTGACTATGAGTTAAAATTAAACTTATTAGATTGAAATTTCATTCAATCTAATATAAAATGAGATATTATATTATTAGTCATAGTAATAATGAGATGGAAGGCTATCAATCCAGTTTCGATGGAAGTGATGACAATTTTAATTTCAATGATGACTATGATGATGATGCCCAAAGTTTCTTAATGATGTTCATTCTCTTATTTTGTTTTTTAATATAATTTTTATTAGTTTGAAAAAGTAGAATGTGCATTTAAACACGATGAATATCTCTAAACAATATGATGTTTCTTATGATATGGGATATAATATTTAACATTTTTAATAAATTTTTTTTAACTTAATAAAATATCATGAGGGATGAAAAACTAATAACGTAACAAATTGTTGAAGAAGATGTTTATATTGGTTGAATATCAAATAGGTAAATATATGTATATTTTTTATTATTTTACTATAGTTAGGCTATCGCCTTATTTTTTGTCTTTCACCTTGGGTGAAAAGGAATTTTATCGCCTTAACATTGCCTTATGCTTTTGACAATATTGCTTTAATATCTTGAAAGACTAAAAAGCCTACTTGGTTTGTGAAAACACATAGTAACAATTTTTTGTATTTATATTCCATCAAATTGCCTATATGCCTTTGCTTTGGGGTTGTTCTTAATATACCTTGAAAGTAAAGAGAGAGTATGGGTTGCCTTGGTTTTCTTTGTGCCTAAGAGAAGGAAGCAACAAGAGGAAAAAAAACAACCATATTTGCAAAAAGTGGTACCGTAATTACCCGATATTTTAATGCATATCAATGGCCTTATACAAGCACTTACAATATATTTAGAAGCTGATTTTATAGAGTTTTTCATATCACCTTTATGTTGTCTTACTTTGTTGTTTTAAGTGGATAATTTTGTATAAATGTTGGAGTTCCAGTAGTTTATGAGTCTTGTGATGAGACCACACTCTTTTACCCATTTTTATAGTATCATAACATGGGATCACCTTAATATTTTTATAGTAAAGTATGGATTCAAATAGTATGTTTGATTTTTTTTGTTTTTTCAATTTTAAGGGAAGTAGATTTCTCTATGAAAATTAAATAAGATGTCAGAAGGACCACTCAACATTGTGTCTCTTGTTCATACCACCACCTCATTTGGGGTTCTCTTTTAATTCTAAAATCGATGCCTAATATACATGCAATAAAATCTAAATGTCCTTATTGGCAATTCATCAATACTAAAAGTGTATTTAGTGTGAGATAACACATAACCAAAAATACTATCAGAGCAATGTTTTCCGAAGTATATCTAAGCATTGACTGCTTCTTCATAAAACCTCTTCTGGTATGGGCTAAAAGCACTCACCCGAATCACTTCCAAATTGGCTGTTCTTTCATTTTTTTCTACAGGTGTGATTTTGTCATTGTTTGGATGTTTTGGCTTTCATATTCGCCTATAAGAAAATACACTAGTTGACATTTTTGTGGAAATGTAATCTAGGCATAAGCCTGATCTCTGAACAAAAGGGAAGGCAGTGAGTGCCTTGACAGCCCCCTTTTTGTTTCTTTTTCATTTTTACAGGTAACCATTTTTTGGTTCATGGAATCAAATCTGAAATGTCCCCAACCCTTTCCATCCTGAACCAGGCCCTAGGGGCTAATGCTTAGTTCCCTGAGGGGAGCCTGATGGCAACCCTAGGCGCACAGAACAAAGATAACCTACTTTGTATCCCACTATCCTAGGTCCAATTGCAACTTCTCCACGTTTGTACTTGGAACATTATCATTATCTGTCGGATTATCAATTGCTCATTTGGCCTAGAGAGACCATGTTTTGTAGTAATAAATGCACCAAATATTGGAGTGATGTATTGGAACATGATTGTATGACTTGTTTCCCATCTACAGAATTTTCTTTTGTTTTTATCTACATTATGGTGGATGTAGAGATGAACGGGAATGCCATTAATATTTTATTTATTTATTATTATTATTTGTTTATTTTTTAATCTCACATAGTGAAGGATGATTGGATTTCTCTTCCAAAGCATTAATTAAAGACTTTGGTTTCTTAGATTTCTCAAAAAAAAAATTGTACAGACGATTCTTTTGAGCTGCGGCTTCTTCCCCTCTTCGCTTTTGGTTGAAATCTACAACTAGGGCTTTCCCACAGGGAAACAATGAGATGATTTAAATTGGTGTTGGCTGCAACTGATCTTTGAGCATTTTCTATATATAAATGAACTCGGACCCGCTAACTATAGTAATAAAACTATCTTGTAATGCTTTGTTATTAGGATATTTTTCTTAGACTTGGGTTTGTTAAGAGAGTTTTATATGGTTACAAGATGTACATGTGTCATATGCTCATTGGTTTTACTCTGTAAACAGCAGAATAGTGAGAGAGAAAAATAAAAAACAGAAAATCTCTTTGCCATTCTCAGTTCTGTTACCTTCCTTTCTCATCTCTGTTACTTTCTTTACAGGGTTTGATGTTGTTGACTTTGTATTGGATGGAGTTGCTTGAGTCCATAGTTGGATAAATCTCGATTAGTTAAGACCTGTAGTGTTTTGGTTTATGCTGGTTCCTTGATGGTGATGAATAAGGTGGATCTGTTTTTATGCCCGTGAACTTGAAGTTAAATCTTTTGATGTTGAAAGAAGTAAAACTGAAAGAAGAATGCAAATGGTAGGAGAAACCTTGTGAAACGCCATCTTTTGATGTTGTGGAGAAACTGTTGTTTCTTTGTTGACCTCCAAGCGGATTGAGGGAGAGGAGAAAAACGAGTGTGCTTTGACTGGAAACAAATACCTTAGAGGAACACCATTCGATGGAGAACCAACTAGGATTCCCCCAACAAGCATCCTTGCACCTTCCCAAGTCAAAAAAAAAAAAAATCACTAGAAAGCAAGAAAGTGATTGGGGTGAGGTAAGCAACAAAGTCCTTATAAATGGACTACCACCGGTCTTTATTTCACCTAGTCAAACTACAACCACTACTCCTGTCCTTTTAAATTGCTATGTTGTGTTTTTTGTTGGGGTGGGGTGAGCAAGAAAGTCCAAGTCTTTCTTGTAGAACACGATGATACATGTATGACCACCGGTCTTCATTTCTCCTACCCAAACTACAAGTCTACAAACCACCAGTCTTACCCTTACCTTTAATTGCTAGATTGTTTGTTTAGGGAGTTTTTAGAAAATCACCTATTAAGTTTTTCCTTAAAAAAATAATAATATAACAATAGCTGCTAAATAAAAAAGAGTTAGCAGAACAAAGAATTTTTATGAAAGCTTCTTTTAGATTTTTGTTGGTAATATTTATATGGATTATGAAAATTCTATGGTACATCTTTATTATCATACCTTATTTTAAATCTTGGCCTTAATGTGAATAAATTTGAATTGTGAAAAAAAAAAAATTTAAAGTGAAAAATATAAATAAATGAGATTAATAAATAAAGAAATGGAACATCAATCCTGAAAATGAAATAATTATTTAGTTATAAACAAATAAGACTTATGTGGTTATATGACTATGTTTAATTAATTATCACAAAAAAAAGTGATTTTTTTTTATATTAGAAAATAAATTATTTTTATGTCTTCTACATAGAAGAAAGGAAAAACAGCGATGCAACTTTGTTCATGTCATTTTTTGTAAAATCCACATGATCAAGCATATTGAATTACTCATCTAATATATGCCATGCCCGGTCTATCATATGATAACTAATTACAAAATGTTGGTCTCCACTAACATGACATAGTGCATCTTGACCTTCATCTCCAATATATGGACAAATCCATATTCTTCCCATATATCCCTCGCACCATAGTGCTATATCATGCAAATTTGGGTACCAATAGTCAAACATACTCTTGGGTTATTTGGATGCCCATAAGACAGATAATTAACTACCTATAATGAATGTCAAGGGGATCACTCCTATCATACCTGTTGGAGAAAGGTGACACTATGATAATTATCGATTTACCGACTAAAATCAATCATTAATCAAGGTGAGATTAACATGCAAGAGCCCGTCAAGGTTAAAAAGAAAGAGCAGGAAGACTACTGTATTTTTGAGATAAATGTTATCTCCAAAAACTTCCACATTATCTATTAATGTGAAAATTACAATTTTAGGATATATATTATAAAAAGGAAAAGTGTGTTTTTATAAACATCCTTAGAAAAAAATCACAATATCAGAACTTAGGTTTGGAAAATCCAAATAAAGAAAGAAGATTTTTTTGGTTCTCCTTAATCTCTTTTATTCAATGTTACTTTCTCCAACCTTCTCACGTCTCTCACTTTGCTCCACTTTTCCCCTAACCACCGACAAATTCCCCATTTCACGTGAACCTTATATGAAGAAACATAATGAGAGTAGATGTCAAATTTTCAATTTTAGCATACATTTGGCTGTCATTAGTACAGGTAAGGTGAACTAAAGACTGCATTGGTTGAAAGATTAATGCGGATGAGTTGCCATGTCTCTAGGGTTTGGTGAATTGGAGTGATGGCCCATTGATGCCCACATTCATGGCTTCTTATTCAGGCCCATTTCTATACACACTTTCTCCAATAACTTCCTTTCAGTGTCAGTGGTGGGCCTTCAACTGTATCAACCATCTCAATTCTCAACTTTCCTTGCCATATTAATAGGCTTAGGGATCCATTCTCCCATAACCCCTTTTTTTTTCTTTTTTCTTTTGTATTTTTTTAAATTATTTTTCTCCATAATTTAGATCCCAAAGCCTTTACGAAAAAAGAATAACAGATAGGAATTTAAATCATATTTTTCTTTACAACTGAATAAAAGAAATTGATTTTTCATTTCTAAATCATTTGGCTTTTTTTCTTTCTCTCTCTCTTCTTTTTTTTTCAATTTGATCTATGTCTCAATTTAATCCTTTTTTTTAATAGCCTTAAATTATGTATAAATATTAAATAAGCCCTTTTAATAAGATTTTGTCAAAAATCAATGGAGAAATCCATGGAATAACAATAACTTGACTTTTTTTTCTAATATTATAATATATTTATGTGTCTAAATCAAACCAGTTTTTCCATCTATTTTTTCAAAAAAAAAAAATTACTAAAATAATTATTTGATATTGGATCATAATTTATGATTGATATAATTTTAAAAATTATTTAAGAACTAAATTAACATACTATTATTATATATATTTGGCTCACCTCAAAATTAAAATCAAGCAGCCAAAACTATAGAGTATTCAATTGTTTAAATTATGGAAATAATGGAAAAATAGTCTGAATTTTTATTATGAAAATTATACAAATGGAATGCAACAAAAAAATATAAAAGAAATTAAGAAATTTATGGAAGTAAAACAAAAGGGAAGAAATTAAACAAATATTTAATTTCCAAAAATATTAAAAATTTTAAATTTCATAATTTTTTATTGTTTTTTATAATCTTATTCACATCTTTAAACAAAGAATGGGGACTTTCAAATTGAATGTTGATTTTTTTTCTATTTATTTTTTTAAAATACAAATAAATAAAAGAGAGGGTTAATCATATCAATCTTTTCTAGTTTAGACCTAGAAGACTTAATTCTAAAATCATTGATATAGTTTTGACAAATTCTAAAATTGTTAACATGACTCATGCATGAAGACAAAAAAAGCAACCAAATAAAAATACCATAAAAAAGTGCATATTAAAAATTCTATACATTAAACTATATACATAATCTACACAATTAAGATAAATATACGAAGACTTAGCTCATCGAGTGAAATTTCACACTTTTACATTGTAATTATTGTGGGGTAAAATCATGCACTACTTTATATTTTAACCAAGTTTCAAGGAAAAAAAAACTACATTGGAAATGATAATTCATATATTCAATATCAAATTACAACTAAGAAAAGAATAAATACTAATTGTTGAAGTAATGAGAATTTGGTTAACAACATTGTGAACAATCACAAAAATATAAATTTTGATATGAAATAATATTTGAGTAGTATGTCTATGGCCAAATCCAAATGAGAAATTAGGGAGAAGTGTATAACATTCAAAATAACCCCTAAAATTCTATTACGAGGCTCGCTAACTCATTATTTACTAGAAACTAAAATAGCATATTCTATACTTTTTAATTTCAATATACCTAATTGAAAATGCATCATAGAAAGCCAAAAAGGGGAAAAAGAAAAAGAAACCCTAAATTGTGGACAAACAATCTCTTGAGATTAAGAGAAAACAAAGGAAAATATTTTTAAATGATTTTTAAAATAATATGGTAAAAATTCTATAAAATAATATTCTTGAGATCTAGAGAAATTATTATGTTATTGATTTATTAATAAATAAATAATTTGTTAATTTATTGATAAAAATGTTTATTAATTTATTGATAAAAATGTTTATTAATTTAGTAAAAGTAATATTTTTTTACCATATCGCATTTGTATAAGTATGATTCGTAAAGCCAAAAAATAATAAATGTAGTTGAATGTTAATACATAGAACCCTCATTATCCAATAAGAGGTAGTTATTCATTGTATAATAGAAAGACCCTTAAAAGGAAGAGGTAATGTCAAAACTTAATATCCTAAAAGATAAAGAGATTTCAAGTATGTGATGATTTTGGGAAAAAGTTGAATTAAGAAAAATAAAAGTTGTAAATGGTTACTCATCACTATATGAATTTTTTGTTTGCAATTTTTTTATAAATCTTATTAATTATTAATTTATATTTTCTTGAACCTTTAAGATTTCTAAAAAAATGATTATCTTGTGCATTTAACAAAATTATTAATTTAGTACATTGGCTGGAGTTAAACTAAAAGATTTTACTATCATTTGGTTACATTAACCTTTCAAAAATGTGAAAAAAAAAATCATTAAAAAAATAATGAGTACAAATTTGAAAACAATAAATCTCTTTCTTGTGTGTCCTATGATTGAGAAAGCTATATTTTAGAAAGATAGGATTGTTTGTACAAGTAAGGGTATCATTGATAGTGTAATTTAAACCATTTGAAAAGAACATAACAAAGGGAAGTTTTCAATGAGTAAAAGCTTTGCTTTTAAACATGTTCTTTTGTCTAGCTTTTCAGATGGAGGATGAGTTGCAGCTTATCTCTCAGAATCTCTCACTTGATGGATGAAATATCCCCCAACAATAGAGGGTTGGACTGCTCTATCTTTGGTGGCCATATGGATTGAGGTTGGTTAATTAGCTTATAGCTCAACCTGGGTAGCTGGCTGAAGTGAGTTTGCAGTTCAAATCCATAGACCTGGTTCATTACATGAAGAATTCAGGGAGAACTATGTATATATATTGTCAGTTCAGATAGTCTCATAAGCATCCTGGTACAAAATACAAATGAGTTTTGAAGCATGAAAAGACAAGCCAACTAAAAGATTTCTCTTTCTTTTCATTTTATTGATAGCAATACTCTGGACAAATGGTTTACTACCAAACCTTTCAGCCCAAAACATACTTTTCCCTTTCCTTTTCCTACCCTAACTACAACCACCACTCCTGTCCTTATCTTTAATTGCTTTTAGGTCTAATTTTTATGGTTAGTGGAACCAATTTTTTCAAACAAAGTAGCCAAAACATACAATCAAGTTCAAAAAACACCAGGCAAGCCCCAAAGAGGCAAAGCTCAGATCCATCCAAGGGTAACAATAAAGACCAAGTCAAGAGAGTTACCATAACAAAGACTTCAGTGAAGTTTCTTTTGGATTTTTGTTGGTAATTTTATATAGTTCCAAAAAAGTCTATGATACATCTTTATTATCATACCTAATTTTAAATATTGGCCTTAAACCATGTGATTAAATTTGAACGGATGAACAAAATTATAATAGAAATGAGAATTAAATATAAATAAATGAGATTAGTATACAAGGAAATGAAAACTCAATCACGAAAGTGAAAGAATCATTTTATTTATAAATAAATAGAACTTATATGGCTACATATTCATATTTAATTAATTATCACAAAAAGTGATTTTCGAATACTATAAAATAATTTTAAAATTATTTTTATGTATTCTAGATATGCGTGATTAATATAGAAAGAACGATGCAACTTTGTTCATGTTTTATTTTATAAAATCTATCTGGACCAGTCATATCAAATCATATATTTAATATACGTCAAGTGGGTTCCATCATAAGACGACTAATTACGAAATGTCACATGTCATTGTATGTGATATTACATCTTCAAGATCACTCTCCACTAACGTTGATACGTAGCACGTCTCATTCTTGATCTTCAATATATAGACAAATCCTCTCATATAACTCTTACATCATAGTGTTATATTATTTGACTTTGGGCGCCAATTTCTAAACATAGTCTTGGGTTATCACGAGACATGAATGCTCACTTACCTACTTGAATCAAGAATAGGGTTGGGGGATCCAAAATGGGCTTGTTGTATATTAATGGTGAAATTGATTTTTTACACTTAAACATCTTGAGATTGGTTTGACGGTCTTGATTTGGTAGTTGGAATCGAAAATTCTTCAAAGTGGAATTAATATGCAACAACCCATCTCAACTAAAAAGAAATAGAGGGAGACTTGTATCTTTGGGATGTGTCATCTCCAAAAACTTTCATATCATCATTGATCTATTAACATGGATGTTACTATTTTAGAGTATCATAAAAAACCTTCGTCTCCTGTTAAACAAAGTAAGAAGATTTTCTAGCTCTCCTTGGTGCTCTCTTTAATTCAATACAACTCTCCCCAACCTTCTGACACCTCTCACTTTACTCCACTTTCCCTTACATTATTGACAAATTCACCATTGCATGTGATTAACCTACTACATATAAGAACCTTATATGAAGAAACTTAATGAGAGTAGCTGTCAAATTTTCAATTTTAGCATAAATTAGGATGTCATTAGTACAGGGGAGGTAAAGTAAATAATGAATTGGTTGAAAGATTAATATGGATGGGTTGCCATGTCTCTGGGGTTTGGTGAATTGGAGTGATGGCCCATTGATGCCCACATTCATGTCTTCTCAGGGCCATTCTTAAACCTCCCTTCAGTGTCAGTGGTGGGCCTTCAGCTACATCAACCATCTCAATTCTCAACCTTCCTTGACTTGTTAATAGGGCTAGGAATCCATTCTCTCATAACCTCCTTTTTTTTTTTTTTTTCTTTTTTATCTTTTTTTTTTTTAAATTTTATTTTCCTTCCTATTATTTCCTTTTATTTTTCCTCTCTAATTTAGAAATCAAATTTTATTTTTCTAAATCATTTGGATTTTTTTTAGTAAACTTTAAAGACAATTTTACAATTTCATCTATGTGGCAATTTAATCCTTTTTTTTCCAAAAAATAATTAAAACCATAAATTATGTGTAAATATCAAACAACCCCTTTGAATAAGATTTTGTCAAAATTGAATAAAGAAATTCATGTACACACAACAATAACTTGGCTTTTATTTAATATTATGATATTTATGTGTCCAAATCATACCAAATTTTCCATCTATTTTTTAACAAAAATTCTTTTAAAAAATTATTTGATATTGGATCATAGTTTATGATTGATATTATTTGAATAAAAATTGAATTTTTATTATATGATAATTGTACAAATGAAAGGAAACAAAAATATAAAGAAATTAATGAAAGGTAGGGAGAGAAATTTATGGAAGTAAAACAAAAGGGAAGAAAAATAAATATTTAATTTCCATAAATATTAATAAAATTTTAAATTCCTTTTTTTTTTTTTTATAACCTTATTCACATCATTAAACAAAGAATGGGTACTTTAAATGTAGATTTTTTTTCTCTTTTTTTTTCCTCATTGGCAATTTTTTTTTTTAGCAAAGTTGCCTTTTCTTCGCTATTTTTATAGTAAGATAAATAAAAAGAAGGTATTTAAAAATGAATAGAAAAAGATAAAAAACCATAAAAAAATTATTTTATGATATATATTAAATTTTCTTCCTAACTGGATGATACTTGAATTTACCCATTATTAGTTGTTGCAAGATTATACCCTGAAATTTAAGTCTTTTTATATATATAATCGATAATACCATTAAAAAATTTATTTGATGATATATATATATATATAAATTAAAATTTCTCCCCAATCTTTAACATGCTGCCAACGTTTTGAAAAATTAATATCCAAACAAGGCCCTGACGACATGAATCACGTGTGTTTTCAGACTATTCTTATACTGAGATTTACGAAATAATATATATATATATATATATATATATATATATATATATATATATTTTTTTTTTTATTATTATTTTAATCATAATAAAAAATAAATAATATTAAAAAAAGGAAATAAATAATTTTAAAATTATAAATTCAAACAAGCAAAGGGGAAGGGGGGAAGAGGGAAGGGGGAGGAGGAAAGGGCCAAAGGCACCGCGTATTTTCAAAGTCGGCGATGATGCTGACGTCATCACATCTCTTTCCCTCTTCCTCTCTTAATAAAACTTAGGCTTTTGCTTTTCATTTCAGCAAAAGCAACCTCCCTTCTCTCTGACACCACCGTTCCATCAAATTTCGCCCTCCTAATTAATCGTCTTCCATCCATCGCCGATCACCCCCTCCTTTGACCAATCATCTCAAACCTTCGGAATTCGACGCCATAGATCGTTCAGGTCTTCACTGCAGAAGCCTAGCTCTGAATTAAAAGGTCAGGATCATTTTTCTGTTATTTCTTTGAAACCTTAACCTAACCCTAGAGGGCCCAGATGGCGGATTTTGGAAACAGCTTCGGATCATTCGGAAAATCCAAGTCCAGGCCCTTCTTCTTTGGTCGCTCTATGACTGTGCGCGAAGCCCCCATCGAGGCTCCTCAGCTTGACCGGAGCGGATCCATGAGGAAATTCTACAATTCCTTCGAATCGGTGATTTCTACTGGAAATTCCATCAAGGGGAAGGTAAAGAAGCTCTGCAGTTTATTTGAAAAGGCGGACGATTCACAATCCCAGTCGCAACCACAATCACGATCACAATCACCCACTAAATTGAAGGCCTCGAAACTCGGTACTACTGATTTGAGGGTTTCTTCCCTTTCTGGCAATCATTGGATTGGGCTACCAGGCGCTGAAGATCGAATTGTGGTGTATTTCACTAGTTTGCGGGGAATTCGGAGGACTTACGAGGATTGTTATGCAGTTCGGATGATTTTTCGTGCATTTAGGGTTTGGGTGGACGAGAGAGACATATCTATGGACTCTGCCTATAGGAAAGAGTTGCAATGTGTGTTGGGAGAAAAGAATGTGAGCTTGCCACAGGTGTTTATTAGGGGGAAGTATATGGGAGGGGCTGATGTGGTGAAGCAGCTTTATGAAACTGGTGAATTGGCTAAGATTCTTGAGGGCTTTCCCATTAGGGCACCTGGGTATGTATGTGAGAGTTGTGGGGATGTGAGGTTTATTCCATGTATGGATTGCAGTGGAAGCAGGAAGGTTTTTGATGAGGATGAAGGCTTATTGAAGAGATGCTTGGAGTGCAATGAGAATGGATTGATTCGATGTCCCGATTGTTGTTCTTGAATTCTTTTCTATATGGGTGAAAGTGCTTTGGTTCTTATATTTTGGTGTTCTCTGATTGATCAATACTAATGAGTGTAGTATCACTGAATGTATATAGAAATATGTTTGCCCATGGTTTGGATTCAAAATCTCATTGGAGTCATTGGATTTTCACTTTGTCAATGTACATTTTTCATGAATTGTGGGGTTTTATTTTCACCACCTCTGTGATCAATACTATTAAATAAAAGGGAATGTTTGTTGAACACAAAGTTGCAATTTCTGTACTTCATGTCTGATTGTTTCTCCATCTTCGTGGGGATGTAAATTTGATTCTTTCTATACATCTAGTATCAATTTGCTGCAGCAGATTCATCTGTTTGAGGCTTTGTCGTCATGATCTCTATGAATGGAGTTAAGAAATACAAGCATACATTATCAGATATAGAACTGTTGCAAATATATTGATTGTAAATTGCAAGAGTTTTTTCATCTTCATAGTAGTGTAAGTCTGTTCTATATGTATTTGGTATGATTTTTCTAAATCAGGATGTAAGAAATGCCTTGAATGAGGAACTGCCATGGGCTGCATGTCTTTTGCTGCTTGTGGTGAGAATTTAATGAAGGCAGCTTACTCCTAATTCAGTGAATGTTGTGAACATGTTTATCTAGGGTTTTTGCTCTCACCCCTTAGCTTGACTTCTCTTCATCAGTTGGCATAATTATGGGTTTGCTTCAGTTTGCAAATTCTTGCTGAGTTGTGTCATGTCTTGAGTCCTAATTCTTCTTAGATGCCTAAATTTTTTAGGGCAAAAGTTTTCATAATTGTATTGTGTTCACTGGAATTTGGGTTTCATCTCAAATTTTATTCTCATAAGTTATTTTTTCCCCTTTTCTGTCAAATTTTAAGATGACACTCTTTTGCAAAAAAGTATAAGAAGTGCAAGTTGAAGTTTCTGTTACACCTTCCTTCATTTGGATTCTTCTCACTGTTTGGAATAATGTTTTTAGGTATATTTTTATTTTTATTTTTTGATGGGTATGTTTTTAGGTTTATTTTGTCCATAAATTTAATGATTTTGCTATGGAGGGACTCTATCCTAATTTTGTTGTAGAACTGCTTTGCAAATTGCTAGCCGATTTATTAACATTTGTTTATTGCTTATTGTTGGCAGTCCACGAGCTGGCTCATGTTTCCTTGATTTTGCCAGACATTTTTTCCTGTTTTTTTATTTAAATTTTGTTGTAAATTGTAGCCTGATGAACTCAATGAGGATGTCTGATTTCTTAAAATTCCCCCTTTTCCTCTGAACAGGGACTGAGTTTATCCTTTAACTTGATTCTTGCATCTTGTCCCTGTCAAAGTTCAGTTGATTATTATCTCTAGTTATCCATCTATGCAAAGTGCTTTTGTCAAATCATGAATTATCTTTAATAGATGATTTAACAACATTTTGCTGGATTCTTCTTCCCTCATTATGAAATAAAAGATTGTCCGTTTGCCTTTGTATTTTGTTTTTAGATTTGATGAATAGGAGGAACATAATCCTACCTTAACACCTTTTACCACATTTTCAAGGTGGTTTTCTTTTCATATCCCTTCATAACAATTGCTCTAGAATTTCTTGTTGTGGCTGTAAACCCCTTATATCAGATCAGTGGCTCAATCAAGGTGGAGAAATTGATGTTCCCCTTGAATATCTCCTTTTCTGTTTGTTTCTTTGGCCTAGTAGTTGTAGGGGTTTGGTTTTCTGCTTGGGTTTTTTCTGGAACCAGAATCTAGAACATGGGTTGTTCAGATATCCGGGCATTCAGGATATGACATATTAACCCATTTCCATACTGGTAGTGACTGGATTATTTCCAGTTGAGTTATGTCTCCATCAACAAAATGTTGATTGTTACCCAGGTCTATCCAATTCCCAAATTTTCCATGTTGAGGGACTCTACAGGCTCTGTTCATTTACCAAGAAGTAGAAAAGGACACTCATTAGAATCTCTCACAACGGTGCCGTAACTTTTGTTCATACTGCCAAAATTCAATGTTTGTCGTCCTCTTAGCTATCAAACAAAAGCACTGTTACTATGTTACTGAAATTTTTTAGAGGAATGAAAGGTATTTGCTTTTTTTTTCTTTTCTTTCTCAGGTCTTGTGCCTGCTTTTCCATGTCTGTATGATATAATCTCATCAGGCAGTTCCAGCATCGCCAAGATTTTTGTACCTTGCTTGTTGATACATAATATAATACAAGTGGATCCACACATTCTCTTGTGACTGACATATTGTAAAATTCCTCAATAGTCTTAAAGATGAGAACAAGGATTACAGCAAAATAGAGCCACTATCAGGATGGAAATGCATGGCAAGGCCCCAAGTAACATTTCCAGGAATTTTGGCATCATATGGATCGGTTACATTTCTGGGAATTCGCTGTGCCTGCTATTGACTAAGAGGAACACATTCAAGCTCGATCTCCAGCACTCCCCTTTCGACATTCTGTAGTTTGAGACTAACGTCCTGCATCACCTTCCCATCTGTCAGGCTTATGATACTGTCTTTTACCAGGGTGTTTTCTTTGCTTGCTACCAACTTGCCGAATTCCATTGGTTCATTTAACGTGGAATTCTCGTGGGCTATGGCAGCAGAAACCAGAGGTTGGATGTCAATCTCGGCCTCCCCCATGAAATCATCGGTTGAGAAAGTATCCTTGTCATACACAAACTGCAAGCCATAATTCCCAACAAGTTTTTAATGTAATTGATGGTTGCCATGCTGTATAAATATATGACAAAATGGGGTTCAACCAAAATGAAAATCAAAATATGCAATCTTGAGAAGTTTGTAGGCAAAAGGCCCCTTGATTCACCAGTAATATACTTCACTGGTAACCCCAATAAGCTATAATCAAAATTCTTGGAAGTTCATCAAACCAACCGGCTTCTAAGCATTCTAATCTTTTATTGATCTAATGCTACTGGTTAGAGAGACGTCCCCATGGTAGCAGAATGTAGAGGCAAACTGTCATAGAGAGCTTGTTTCTATGTCCAGCCCTTGTTCTGACAGCATCTAACCAATGTTTAATGTTATAAACAGAAGAAAATGGAGTTTACCATGTGCAGAAGAGGATGGAGGGCTAGTTTTTATCAATTACTTTGTGCCATACAAAGACAAAGTTCAGTTTTAGTCTCTAATAACTAATGACCAAGAATAAATTGAATCTTATCTTCTGAGCTCAAGTGCAGACCCCTAGCAAAAACCATTCCACTCCCGTGCATAGCCTCTAATAGTTCTTCCCCATACAGTCATTTTGCAGACTCTAGTTCAGATCATATGGTAGGACTAATGCAGTGATATACCTGAATAAGTAGCACATGCTATGATACGGTTCACATATATTAGATGAAGAGCAAGGACAGGTAAATGTGGATTTTTAATATTTTAGTCGTGTTTTAATTTCATACGTATGCATTTTATACATGTAGAGATTAGAGGCAAACGTACCACTCTTAATGGTGGAATTTGTTCTGGAATTGACAACATTAACCTTTCATTCCATACTGGATTAAGGTTGTTCTTTATGACACGCGTCTTCACCGACTGCAACAAGATATGTGAAGTAAGTTTCATTATTGACACAATTCCTTTCATTTTCAATTTAGTAATAATAATAAGAAAGTTGATCAGTTCTGTGCAGTGGGAGAAGAGGCTCACTTGTTGTCCCAATGCAAGGAGAACGTATGGATCACTAGTCATTACATCACGGACAGCTAGGTTGGTGCCTTTGACTACATTGACCTTTATCAATCCGACAAATTCGATCATGCCTGCCTGTAGGAGTACAACAAGAGTATAAGATTTAGTATTGATGTAAAATTGCCATCCAAGGTGATGACTTGGTGATACATTTTGATGCTCGCATGTGTTTAGTTTGTATATCATCAATGCAACATGAAATACCATTAATTAGTTTGTCTCATGTTTCATAAAACACGGTTTCCACAAAGAATACCTTTGAGAGTATCATCTCAAGGAAGAGAAGCCCCAAGAAGCCTAATTCAAGTTAACAATCAAAAAGTTGCCAGACACATCAGTTTCTTCCCTGGTAAAAGCTCAAGTAGAACTGAAGGAATCTGAGAAATATGCTGTTCTTGTTCTCAAACAACCTTTGGAATGAAAATGGATTTTTGCAGCAAATTTAGCAGAGCACACTTCTATAGTAGCATATTGAAGTAAAAATGAAAGCAAATCCAAACACCCCTTGAGCCAGCTGATAAAAATAAAGCCTTGATCATACAAAATTATTACCGATGAGCTGCTCTTCTTGACAGGCTTGTGCTCAGGCTCTTTTCTTCTCCAACTATTGCGAAATGCCAGCCCAAGTCCATGGAGACGATGGGTAGTTGTCTGTTTCTCATAGTGCTTCTTCTCTGGGGGTAAACCAGACTGATTGCTTGAAGAACCACCTTGGGAGGATGGTGAGCACAAACCTTGAGGTGGAAAGGGGCAGAACATCTGTTCATCAGAGTTGAAAAATTGTTGCATCTCATATTTTCTCCTGAGTATACAAGAAGTGGGTTTCTGATTCAGCATGGTATAAGTTCCCATTAGAAATTTATGCCAAGTGTATTAATAGTAATACCTAATGAAATCAGAGCGTTCCTCTGTAGAGGAATCTGGTCTTGGTTTTCTGATGTAGTCCGGAATGGAAGCTTCATACTTCATGTTTGCCTCATTGTTTCCACCCATACCCGTCAACGTATCAACCTGTTCATCTGTCCATTCATCTAGCTTAATTGATAAAACCTGCATCATAAGCATCATATGAATGTAGAAATTTGTTATACAAGCGTGAAAACTTTATGATACATTTTGGTGCATGAATATTACTCAACTCCTGATTTATAGATCAAATAGGGTTTTCATATTAGTATCAACCATCTGGCCCTCATGCTGGACTGAGCAGCAGATTCAGCCTTATGGTTTTTTATGTTGCCTTGCAGAAACTGTGCTGACAAAGCAAACAGACAAATTAAGACAACATGGCATTTACTTGATATTCTTAAATCCTGTCACAAAAGAGATAGGGAAACAAGGCTACACTGTAATAGGTTTTTAGGTAGCTCTTATAGTGTTCTTGTAACGGATACAGAATCTATAAATGCTCATATTCCAATCACAGGATGCTTAACTGATAAACTGTCATCAAGATGTGCTTGATGTAGGAAAATAATGGTAAGATACTACTCATAAAACAAATAGAAACTATAAAGAGATGGAAAGACTTGTTGGTTTGGGCATGTGAAACACTTCCATTAAGAGCAGATCCATCCCTGGAAGACTGTCTCCAAGTAGCAGGTGGATGGCACCCTCCTATCTAGGATACGATAACCAATATCCAACAATTATCAATAAGTGATTCTTTTCCTCTAGAAGCAGAAATAGAGACAAATGAAATGGAAGCAGAGATAGCAAGCTAGAGGAAGCAAGAAGACAGAGAGGATAGAGACAAGTGAAACTATGGAGGCAGAGAGGCCAAGAAACAGGAGGAAGAAGACTGAGGCTGTTGAAGAGACTGACCCTCATGTCAGCAATGGGGTACAGGCTGTTGAAAGAAAATGATTCTTCTGGTAGCAAAAGCTAGGGTTTCACTTTCTTGAAGGTATGAATAAAAACTCAAAAAGCAGAGAGAACAGGTTCCAAAAATATTTTCTGTAATGAAAGAAGAGATTTGACCAACTTAGTCTCGTATGCATGTGAGAACAGTACACCCCATGATCCCATAATTCCACTAAGGCTTAAGTGTATTCCATAGCTATCATGAAGGTTTTACTTTTAATTCAACATGTACAAAGGTCTTTCCCTTGTTTATGAGAAGCCAAGACTGTTGGAAGGAAAAAGCTGAATCCATGATTGTTCACTTCTTTATATCATCAGCCTCTCCATGATTGATCACTTCTTTATGTCATCTGCCACTTTCTTTGTTCTTTAGAAAGGAAGAATTCCTCACACAGAATTCTGAAGGTCTTAAAATGCCTAATTAGTGCCATTATGTGCAGTTGTGACATTATGTTAGTAGAATATAATTAGAAATTAAAAAATTATAAGATAGGAGCTTAAGAAGAATACTTTGGACACAGTACCTTTGAGACATGTGCTCCGAGGCTTCTATGTACACCAGAACACTTGATACAAATAAATACTCCAAGACTTACAGATCTGATATTCAAATGAAATGATGACAATGCAGTATAAGTTGAATAGGCACAGAGCAATGAAGAAACTTATGTAAATGCATGTATACACCAAGGAAGATTGATTTGGAATGTTATTTCAATAAACATAAGAATAAGGAGAGCTGCTTGACATTTATATTACACATGTTCCCTAATCTTAACAAACTGAAATGAAAATTTTGAGTTTGCTTTCAAATTAGAGAAATGTATCCACAATTAGATGACATATCAAATACAAAATAGGAGAAAAACAAATCCATTTTACTAGCTCTGTTACATTTGTAATATGCAGCATATTAAATGGAAACAAATAAGAGAATATGTTGAGGGCCACAATGAGGTAGCAAAAGATTTGGAAAACTTTGAACAGTGATTAGGTAATGCAAGATGTACATTTGAACTAATATTGCTCATATTTCTCTTTTATCAAGAAATCAAAGAAACCATACAAGGGTTTTGACATGGAAATGGAACAGCCTCACTTATTTTTTATTACAAACAATAGAATCAGTACTTACAGCATGCGTGGCCGAATCAGCAATTCTTTTTTCATTCTATGCCCCAGACCCCTTCGTCAACCAGGCTTGGGCAGGACAGCAGACCAAGTACAGGTACTAGGAATCGTGTTAGGCCTAATTCCTACTAGTTCGGCTGGATTATTTGCAGATGTACTTTTACATTACTGACATGGTGATCAGTAGGGCTTTCGATAAATTATGTATTTTTTGATCCACACGAGATCAAATTCAGATTTCTGTTTCAAGTTAATCCCATGTATCTTCAGAGACCCTTGGATTCCTAGGCAATTTCAGTATACATCACGCACAACAAAATTCTAGGCAACTTAGCTACCCTCCTGAAATGAGGTGCTAATAATTTAGTTGCATTGAATGTTAAAATTCTGCTGCTAGAAGTATTGGTTAAAGTTTCTTTAAGATATGTAAGCATTTACAGTATGATTTCCACCAGTCCACGTCCATGGATGATATGATCCATGGGGCCAGTTCTCAAATATTCAATATGTCACATTTGTATTATTTATTTCATGGTCAAAAGCATATGATCAGAGTCTTTACCTTTTATCTTATATGAATTTGGTACAAATTTCTCACAATAGTTCACTTTGACCATTATCATCAGTAGACAAAAATATCAAAAGCAAAAATTCCTGGTTCACTCACCAGTAAACAGAATACTTACACCCATTTTGGATCTGGAGATCCACAATCTGCACAAATGTTATTTCCTGATTGACACAAAAGATTCTCCAACCTTCCTCGTGGACCTGATCAATGAAAAACGTAGAGAATATAGGCAAGGTTATCTTAACTTTATTAAGTCAAAGCTTCCAAGAGACATCAAAGGAGATATATTTCTTCAACCAGCACTTCAGATATTATGGCCATATGATAGTAGTTGCAAGTAATGGAGATTGAATATTGCTCTATAGAAAACACATATGGTAAGACAAGCATTTACCAACACTAGATGACCATAAAGATAATTTTGAGCATAGGAATGATTTATGAAAGTAACAAGCAAGCAAGTAATGATCAGAAGTTCAATGGTTAGAAATTGATGGAAGCTACTGATTAACCTACACAAGATGGGGGAACTAACCCTTCATTATTCATTTGATTATATGTCAAAATGGTTGGATGACCATCTTCAAGAATTACAAAAAAGAAAAGAAAAGAAAAGAAAAGAAAAGAAAAGAAAAGAAAAGAAAAGGAACATCTAATGGGCATTGGTTCACATTCATAATGTAGATGAAAGAAGATCCACTACATAAGAAAAGCAACCATTAATTTTATTGGTTCATCAAAATAATTAAATGCTCATGATAGGCATACATATTTCTGTAAGTGTTATATTCACACATGTAGGCTGGATATCCTCGACAAATACACTTTTTAATAAACTTGTCTATAGTTTTTTGAAATCTAATTTAGGATTACTCGTCTCTCCTGCTTATAAAACTAAAATACAAGTGAAAAAGAAACTTGGAGGTCATTAAACTAATGCATTCAATATATAGCTTTTTCTTGAGATATGGTTGGAGATTACTCCTAGAACTATGCATTCAATGTGGAGGTTCATTACAACTATAAACTGGTAGGCATTATGTTTCAAACTTATAAACCCCATAGTTTACTACATAAGGCAGAATTATATATGCTGCATGCTAAGGCTCAACAAAAATCATAAGTAAATATCACCATAAATGGCGTTGAATTATTCCCTTTTCGAGGAAAATCGATCAAGTGTGCTTCTGCAGGAAAATATCAAAATATAAAGGATAAATATGCTTCTCTACAGTTGAAATTAAATGTGATAACCTTCAAGCAAAGAAATCTTTTAGGAAATTAGATTAAGTGATTTCATGGTAATTAGTAACCTTGGCCTTTATGTGTCATATGTTTCACTGTTACTTTTAGAATATCACTGTTTAGTTGTAACATGAAATGCAAACCAGATCAGATAGATTAGTACATGCAAAAGTGAAATCAAGTTGAAATACTGAAACAGCCATCACTTATTGCCCAAAAAGAGTAACAACTAAAACAATAGACTCAAATATTAAGCTCAAGATACCAGAAGATGTTTGTCCTTCCTTTCGACAATTCCAATAGATGTCTGAACGTAAGAGGTCCAGTAGGGAAGACCCTGTTCCTACAAATCCAACAACATCTTTTAAGAAAATCCAATCATTTTTCATAAAAAGTTTAACATCATAAGCACTTTTTATCTCTTGCTTACTAAAAGTAAGTCATAATTCAAAAGTAAAATACTCATTGAGGATAGGTAAGCAATAAGCGGTCTAAATCATACAAGATCAGGATGAGAAACATCAGCATGCTGTCAAATGAAAACTAATTTAACCATGTTGCTGAGAGAAACACCAATACTTTGATAACTAACAAGATTCAGAAAGATACAACCTGACTTAGAGAAAAAATGTTCCAGCCATGATACCATACTGACATTATTATAGAGATTTGAGGGCCAATCATGATGAAGCGTAATTTGAGAAATTGGGTACTTTCCAGGTATGACTGGGATACACTAATGAAACAGCCTAATAACTTTAAGGTACGGTGGGGTTCAAAACAACACTAGGCTTCTCATGATTAATAAAGTATGGATAATTTGGAATAAAACTTATTAAATGAGAGAAACTTTATGTAGAATAGTGTAAAATTAATGGCTTTAATTACTTGAACCAAAGTGGCCCTCATCACATTTCATTTCAAAGAGTAGCATTCAGCTTTCAAGACTACCAATAATCATAAGTTAATTACAGAATGTACGATAAGTTAACAAAAATTCTTCTAGTTACCACATGTGTAAATTAATATTATAGTTGAGTATATATGGGTCTTTTAGTGATGTATTCCAGCTGTATCAATATCCTATATTTCTATAGTTTGCCCTGTCAATGTCTAGGTATTGTTGTGTCTTTCTTGTATCCATGTCTATGCTACATGAAGAAGAGACAACATGACAGCAATGATAACATTAAACTAAACTAAATGGATAAATACATTGATAAAAGATCTAATAGAGCAATAAAAGATCATGTACGAAGTTTATCTTCCAAAGATCAGGGATATGGCTATGTCTCAATCAAATTAATTGCAATGTGCTCATTGGCAATCCACACCAAAGAATAAATAACGGAGAGGCTGAAACAGGCAGACAAGCAAACCTTTTATGTTGGAGTAGTAAACAATAGAGGATGCCTATTGCAATCCTTCAACAGGTAATGAAGACTCGAAACAGAGGCTGAACTAGCAAAATCTGATCCCAGCCAGCCCCGTCTCTTGGGGAACAATCATAATGAGTAAGAAAATGAATTGAGGATATGTACATGGAGGAATAGGGAGCAGAAATGGACAGTATGTATATAACATAACAGTCAGAAAAATATAAGCTGTGGTGGCATGTTTAAACACAGTAGTGAAGGTAAAAACAAAGCAAAGGGATTGTTTATTTCATATTCAGAGATTAGGCAGTAGAGTTGGTTCAACTATTGATATGAAAAGAAGAACCAGCTTATCAAATCGAGGTCCTTGAAACAGATTAATAAATCAGAGGTACAAAACACAGTAAAAGCGGAAAAGAAACAAGGTTATAAAATTAACCTATTCTGAATGTTATCCAACCTAAATGCTCAATCAAAACACGCATCACTCACCAAATAAGTTAAGTTTGAATCTCACAATGCACCAGACTAGCCCCGCATGATTAACTTTTAACATGTAGTATTCATAATAAACAAAGAGAGTCAAAATAGAAGCTACAATGTCATACCTACTATCATCAACAAGAGATGGGCAAAAAAGGTTTGTAGAGCACCACTGCCCCTCCTCCCCTTCTCCACCCTCCCCACCCCTCCATACCTCCTCCACCCAATGGACATAATTTGGGCAATCTCTGATGTCAATCTCGGAAGGAACTGATATAAAAGATTTGATCTCAAAATTCTATATACCTAAAATTGGTTTAACAATTGATTTTCAGTTGGAAAAAATCTTAATATCTCCATTGAAAGTCAGCTGTCTCCTATACCAAAGGCTAATCCACTGATCTCTTTATCTTCCCATATCACTCCAGTCTTCCAGCTTCTTTTCCCAACATGGCAAGCTATCTTATCTGGTCTTGAAGCATATGAGGTAAAAGATTGTTAAAAAACACTTAGACCCATCATATTCATCTAATTTGGAGCGTCTCAACCCATAGTCAGGAAAACAGATATATACTGTTTTCCATCCGTATCTCTATCATTTACTCGTTTCATCATTAAAAGAAAAAAAGAATCATATATTCTTTCTCTCAAGCAGTTTAAAATTCTACGCTTTCAGGGTATGATCTTAGTTTCTAGTCCATAAATCTCCACCATGATTCAGTGAACTGCATGAACCACCCCAAACTCCACTTTCCACTAATGAATTTATGACCCCGGCCTTTCACTTACATATCTAAAGAATGAGGGATATATGATTCTTGTTATCATAGAAACATGGCCAAGAAAAAGCCTAAAAACTCAGGGACCACCAGAGAGTCACGATTAGGTTCTCTGTTTGGTGCTCCGCTGACAAAAGTACAAAGCAAACAATTGCAGTTTAAATTATGAGAAACTAATTGTAGGCTTGTCACAGTTTTCCTCAAAGAACTAATAAAATTAAACCATTTCCAAAACTAAAAAATGCTTTTGCCAATTCTTTAACTGTTGGTCTAACAGTCAAAACAACATCAATTGGCTGTTGGATGACATTATTTTTAACTGCAAATACAAGACCAGATAATTTGCAACCAACAAATTACATTATAAAACCTTGTTCATCTATTTCATTATAATTATCCTATTTTTATTCAATTCTAATATATATATATATATATATATATATATATATATATATATATATATATATTGATTTTCTTTTTGAAAAATTATCATAATTTTGAAACTTATGTTCAAACTAATTTTCCCAAATTCACCCAATTCCAAAACAACAATCCTGGTTTGGCCAATACCCATTTATCAATTTTGTTTTGCAGACAAACTCTATAATCATAGTTCCTTTCTGTAACTTTTCAGGGTTAGCAACAGAAATCATAGCCTTCTATCCCACACCACAAAAATTCTTTTTCTCACAGAAATATGGGAAAACTAATTAAAGGAAAAGAACAAGCCCATCAGCTCTTAACCTTCCTTGTACCCTTCTACCAATCGGTACATGAATTCATTTGCCAAAATTATACATACATTAAAACAAGAGAGGGAACAATTGAATTTTTACAAATAATCAAGAACTTAGGCATAAATTTTACAATAAAAACCAGAGAAATTTACCAGAACCATTGTTGGAATCT
Source organism: Vitis riparia (assembly GCF_004353265.1). NCBI lineage: Eukaryota > Viridiplantae > Streptophyta > Magnoliopsida > Vitales > Vitaceae > Vitis > Vitis riparia. Next base: position 32,078 of record NW_023269805.1, on the reverse strand, counting down.
GTATTGTCTTGCCGTGTGGGCATTTTGAGGCCCCAAGCGTTCAGACCCAGGTCATCAAATACAGCTAAAATCTGAATATACCCATCGTTCCTCTGTATGCAGCAAAATCCAAATCAACCCAGATATCAAAACACATTCATAATACAAAACATGAGGAACAGAGGATGAACAGAGCATTAAATTTGAAAAGGGTACTCACAGATACAATGAAAAAACAAAACCTTTGATTGAAGTTGGAGATGAATTGATTATCAATAATGGATTGTGCCACCCAAAAGGAAATTTAAATACAATTTGTATTTGGATAATGGAATTATTTGGGAAAGAAACAAAGCCAAGATTCAGGATAATGATACGGGTATGATGAGAAGAATCAGAACTTGGCTTTTTTTCTTTCCAACCATTTTTTTTCAGTTTTTTTTAATAAAATATAAATGCCACCAAAAAAGTCAAGGTGGACATTGGATTTTGGGAATGACCCAGCTTTTTGGTTGGTTGGTTGGTTTATCAATGCTGGAGTACTTCTGTATCCCAACCGCTGCCATAGCGCGTGTAATACACTCTCGTTTAAAACGTAAAAATTAAAAATAAATAAATAAAAGATAGAGATAAATCAAGCAAAATTTGAGAATTTTTTTTTCATCAGGAAAATTGATTCGATTATTATTTTTTAATTAATTAAAATTTTCAAATATTTTATCTTTAAATATAATTTTAGCTAATTTAAAGCATTTTATTAAAAAAATTTAAATCATATTAAATTTACTTCTAAAGAGTTAAAAGTTCTTTTCAATTTCAATGAGAATTTTATTTAGGTAATTTTGTTAAAAAATATTAATTGTTTTAAAAAAGATCATTCCACTTTTTCCTTTGATTTCACACTTATTAGGTGATGTTTTGAAAGAGTTTTTGATCAAATAAAAAGAAAAAAATAGAAAAGCAAATTTGAAAATTTATGAGTTCTCTTCCATCGATTAATCCACGAAGGCAAAATAAAAGTGATTCTTCCCTGTTCTTTGAAATGTTAGAGTATATTTGAAAGTCTATATCTTATAAAATTGATTTTTAGATTACGAGGGTGTCTGATAAAACAATTTAATGACTTAATTTAAATTATTAAATAAATTAAATATATTAATTAAAATAATTTAATATCATAACTATTTTTTTTTTAAATAACTTTAAATATTAAATTAAAATAATTAACTTATTCTTACTAAATATAATATTATATTAAAAAATAATTCAAATTTTATATAAATTAAGTCGTTAACTTATTATTAAGCTGATTTATTAAATACTTGCTTAAAGTGAATAAACAAGCCTTTTAAAACTTTGTCTCATGGGCTCAAGGGGACGACCAACCTCAACGTGCAATACATTACATGGAAGAGACAAAGCTCCAAGTCAAACGAGCTACAATGCTTTCTCCGGGGATTTAAACCCCAAACCAAAAGGTTTGTGGTACACTCCACTTACCATCCGGGCAAACTTGCCCTTGTTATATATTGTGTACTAAACTTATATATACTTAAACTCATTGTATAAAGAAAATATTAAAAGAATATTTTAAAGAACAAATTAATTATAATTATTTTATAATTAAATACAAAATTTCCTTTTAATTGATTACCAAAAATATAAAAATTATATAATTTTCTTTATAATGTTTTTAATATCATTAACAATTAATTAAATATTAAATATATATATATATATATATATATATATATATCATAATTTATTTTATATTGTTTAATATAATTGAATTAAATGGATCATAATTTTAATATTAATATATATTTTAAAATTAGACATATTATAATCAAATATCATATTATTAGATGTAATTTAATAATAAATATACACTTATAAAATTCATATTTTAATTGATGCATACGATATTATTATCAAATATGATAAATCATGTGATACATATATCAAAATTTTCAATAAAATAACTTTAAAATGTCTATTATACTTCTAATTATATTATTATGAGGTTTTCCTTACATTTTCATGAGTTTTTAACAATTTTAAGTCTACCGATATTTTTTTCAAAATATCCGCCGATATATCTCCGATATATCCGTAAAATCGAAGTACCAATATATCTGTGATTATCGATATTTTCATCTTTGAGTGGACCCTTGTCTCTATCATTCACAAAGGCCACAACTAAAACAACCCCATCCTTATACATGAACCCAAGCCCTACTTAGCCCACATTCATTTTCCTAAACCTAGTTTTAATTATTTGCTTTATAGTGTTATATATTTATGTGGAAAATCATGATTTTGTGAATTGGTTGAGTTGGGTTTCAACACTCTTATTAAGGGATTGTAATAAAGGCAATAAGTCCTTCAATAAATAGGAATTAACTTAAAGGGGTAAACTTGTATTTAGGTGTCAATTAATGTATCTTTTAATTTCAATTCATAAAGAAAGAAGCTTTAAAAAAGATAATTAATTTAGAATTTTGAAACCCTTTCCATGAATCATGCTTGGTTGCAGTTCTATTTATTTATTTATTATTTTTTTTTTTTTTTAAAAAAAATTTTGGTTGAATATTGTAGAATGATCAAGAAGTAAAGAAAGTAAAATAATTTTTTTTACAATTTTTTTATTTTTAGAAACAAGATACAAGGTGGATGCATGGGAATTTATCTCTATATATAGTTTATGCATTTTTTTTTTCAATAGGATAATTTGTATATTTCATCATTGAAATTAATTTCACTCAAAGCACAATGCAATGTGATGTTGCTTAGGAATCGTATTAAATGTTACAAAAATGTATTAGTACTACAAGAAAATAGGTTTTTAGCAATAAAATATTTTGTCACTAAAAATTTGAATTTTGCCTACAAAAGCTTTTTTTATTTTTATTTTTATGAAAAGTATTTCATGTCTTATTTGTCCCCTTACACTCGTCACTAAAAGTATCCTAGGAAAAGTCCAATTTCATCTACTAAAGTTTTCCCTTATAAAATATAAATTTAATTTGTAAAGGGTTTCTCCAAAGAAATATTGCATCAAGAAAGGGACAAATTTTCATCATTGAAAAAGAAAAACAAATGTCCCAAAACATTATTAATGATTGAAAGTGACAAATTCATTTTGTTACCAAATTTTTAATAAAAAATAATTGCCTATAAAAAATATCATCAATGAATTATAAATTTATTGGAGATGATATGAGAACATTTAATATAAAAAAATGTTTCATTGGGAAATATCTTTATTTATATGGTTACATATAAATAAAACTGGATTTTTAATAATTCTTAATGGAGGTAATTTTTCTTGAAAATTAAATTTATTAAGTCTTGAACTTATGAAAATAATTTAATTTTAAAAAATTTAAGGAAATAAATCTTATGAATTGGCAATAATTTTAAGAAGAATTTATAGCTTTTTGAATACTTGAAAGATAAAAATTTTAAATTATTAGAAAAGTTAGAAGTACTTAAAACAAAGGAGAAAAGTTTACTTTTGGAAAAATTATTCTCAAGAATTTTAAAATATTTATTTTAAAATTATTTTATAAGAATATTTGTTGATAAAGTTTTTCTTATTGGATAAAGTGTTTTCCATGTTTTTTCAATTTTTTTTTCAATTTCCTTATTTCACCAATCCTCAATTGGAACAATTAAATATTTTTTTAAAAATTGCAAGATGGATAATTTATTATTAAAGGAATTACTAAAAGTGTATTTTTAGTAATTTTTAATGACAAATTATTATGAAAATAATATTCCATATTTAAGGATATTTATTAAATTGAAAAGGTGTAGGAATAATGAAAATAAGTATTAGGAGGAATTTTAAATATGAGAGCTAAAGTTCCATCTTAAATTTATTCTTTAACATTTAAAATATTTTCTTTAAGTTTATTTTTGAGAATCCTTAAGAAATATTTTTTTTAAAAAAAATTGGATAAGATGCTCTTAATTTTTCAAAAGTTTCATAAATTGGAAGTTTTCTTGTTACACAAAAGATTCCAATTTGGAAAATAAGTATTTTAAAAACTTTCATTAGAGATAATTTATTATTAAAGGACACTACCATGAAGGTTTAGTAAAACTTAATTAGTAATTTGATGGAAATAGATTTCTTTGAAAATACTAAAGTTCTCTTTTAAATTTATTATTTATGATTTAAATTGAATCTCAGAAGAATTAAATATTTCTTAATTGGATAAAGTGCTCTCAATATTTCAAAATATCATAATCAGAAGTTTTCTTATTACACAAGAGATTCCAACAGGGAGAATAAGTATTTAGCAAATTTTTATTAAAGATAATTTATCATTAAAGGACAATGCCAAGAAGGTTTAATGAAACTTAGTAATTTAATGAAAATAGATTTCTTTGAAGATATTTCCAAGATAAAATATTTATTAAAATTAAAATGTGTGAAAAAAAGGAGAATTTTATGAAAATAGATTTTAAAATCTAAGAGTAAAGATTTTATCTAATTAGCTTTTGGATAAAATACTCTCATATAAATTTTAAGATTTTCAAAATTTTGTTATTCTAGGCTTCTAATTAGGAAATAAATATTTTTTTTAGAAATGTTCATAGAAGATGATTTATTCATTAAGGTAATTATTAAGGTTTTGAAAGCTCTTAATTACTTCAAAATATTAACCGGGAATGGACACTTGGCAAGCTCATAGCTTCCAAGATCAAACTCATCTTGATTTGGGCTATTATGTACCATCCTAAAGATGGGTTGGTCCAAGAAATCAAAGGATATGAACTTTTATCATCATTTTAAGATATATCTTGATTTGGGACAATCACCACCCTAACCATGGATTGAGCCAAGGAATCAAGGAATATGGATTTTCTTAAGAATAAGATTACATATGTTTGTAGTGAGAGTAGTCAATACTAAAGATGAAACTTTTCATTTAGTCCTAAGAGCATTACATTATTGTTAAACTTACCAACTGCCTCGAATGCTCATTGATCAATGCATGAATTTAATTATTTTTATAGGTATCATCTCTTTCTATTCCTATCACCTCTATTTTCTCAAGTGGACCTCATCAAGTGAACTAGAAAAATAATTTAGATATAGTAACTAATAACATAAAAGCTAAAATAGGTAACATATAGAGCTAACCAATCCTTATGAACAAACCTAGTAAGAAGAAAAAGTGGTATATATATATCAAAGATGACATAAGATGGATCCAAATACCAAGTGTCTCATACTTGGGTGTTTGGATAATGTGTTGTAACAACAACATATGTTTATTGTCATGGTCTATAATATTCTTTTTAGTTTGCAAGGAATATTTGGTGATAAGGGTAGATCATTTAGATAAATTGCCCTTAGGATTATTATGAACACGAGGTTTGTGTGATCTTAAAGACCTTATTGAATTCTTTTAGGATGACTAAGGGGATTCTCAAGGATTAGAAGAATGTTCATATGGAAGTCAAAGGTTCTTCAAATTCTTCTACGATGAATAAGAAAAACAATACTAGATAAGAAAAGTTTAAGATAAGGAATGGAAAAACAAGCTCTAGATAGTTATTCTTTTGTGACCTTTTTTGGACATTGGAAAAAGAATGTTTGGATTACCTAATGAAAATGGAAAGTACAAATCATAATGTCATTGTTAAATGTATAGTGGTAGATACAATATTCTAGGCCCAATATTTGCAATTCTTTACAGGTTTTCAAAAAGTGAGAAGGTTACATAATAGGAATGTAGTTACCTTAGCCTTGGTTGCAAGATTAACTGTGTAGGCTAGTGGAAGATACTACTTCTTTCATGTATTACTCTACTACCACTCTTTCCTAATAATAGGAATAGTCTAATCTCACTAAAAGGATCCAAAAACTAGATGTCTAGGACATTCGACATTTTTATTCTAGAAGAACTTTTAGTCTATGAATCTTGTATAGAAGGTAAAATGATCAAGATAGTCCTTTACTACTAAAGAACATAGAGCTAAGGAATATTTGGAATTAGTATATAATGAAATGTGTGTGACTTTTAGTGTTCATGCATGGGGAGGGTATGAGTACTTCATCACTTTTATTGGTGATTACTTTAGGTTTAGTTATATGTACCTAATATGTAGATAATTCGATGCCTCAGATAAATTCATTTAATTTAAGACAGAATTGGATAATCTATTGGGTAAACATATTAAGACACTTTAATTAGATCGAAGTAGTGAGCTTATATCTAGTAACTTTGATCATTTCCTTAGCGAGTATGTGATTATATCTTAGTTGAATGCACTCGAAATGTCATTGCAAAATAGAGGAAAGAAGAAATGTTATTTTTATTAATGAAAAAGGCAAATACTTCCAACTTTGAAGGTCATGGGGTACGAATATAGAATATTCTAATGATTCTTCATTTTTTAATCTTATCCTTTTCCATGGTGTTTTTACTAGATCTTTTTAATGGGTTCCTTCTAGAGTTTATAGATAATGATATCATAAGCTCTAGGATAGTATGATTTTATTTCATCATTTCCCAAGCTTTTATAAAAAAGTAAAGTGTTTGTGACATTGAATTTTGGGGGGTTGTATTTATTATTTTAACATGTGGTATTGTACAAAGCATTTAGTTGTAGACTAGAGTTCATTAGAATCTTAACATTTTTTCCTTGCATTTTTTTTCAAACATATTATTAGATAAACTTTATTCCATTCTTTTTCTAGTTTTTCCCATTGTAAATGAAAAAAATCTTATTCTTGAATTGTTATGTTTTGCGCTCTGCGAACCAATATAAAAAGGAGGAGGGAGGGGGGATTGAGCAGTTATTCTTGCTCATATGATAATGTGTTGGATTGAACATCCATGACTATGATTAATATTATAAAATAAAAATGGTATGCTGCTTATTAGTTGTTGTATGTATAATTTAAAAGTTTTATGTTCTTCCTATCTCTATTTACAGGTTGCAAAGGCAACTAGTTTGCCAAAAAAAAAAAAAATCATTACACCGAAAATCATGAAGATTGCATCAATGAAATCGTTAGGAGGTTGAATTAGGTTTTTCTATATTATGATTTATCTTTGTAGTCATTACACTATTGTTTATTCATGTGTTGAAGGAAAATTATAATTTTTTCATTGAAATATTTTGATTTAATTAACAAATTTTCTTCAATAACTATCCTTGACTCATGCTGATTTTCTTATATTCAAACCCATTAAATCAAAGGAAAATACTAAAGTACCATAGTGGTACCTATCGAACAAAAAATTTACATCATTAAATATGATTAATGGTGAGATCTAGACTATTAAATAAATGTATAAACAATGAAATTAAGGTATAATGATACAAATAAATGAAACTAGAATATAAATAATAAGATCAGAAAATATATATTTAACACTATTTGATCGATGATGTCTTTTCGATAGATATAAAAAAAAATACAATTCGATATACTGAGACCCCATTCAAATGTTACCATTTTTTCTCAAGATGGAAGGACAATGTTTTGTTCATCACATAATATTAGCCTGGCCCTTACGGCAAATTCTCTTTCATACGTTCAAAAACCATAACAGCCATTCATTTCATTAGAAATTGTCCAGCACAGTTTTCTTCCATGGACTTGACTTATTGATATAGAAAGTTGACCGCGACCAATCTTATGGACACCAATTTTATGAATAAAATGTAAGCTTAATCTTGTCATTATGTCGTCATGCTTGCGAGCTCATTGGTTTACCCATAATCATTCCATAGATCATATTCGTGTTTGATGTATGTATGTTAGAAGATTTAACTTAGTCTTCATGGAGCTTGAAAGTCATTTTTTATTTTTTTTATTTGAAAGTTAGAAATTGAAAAAAAAAAATTAAGCATTTTTTTTAATTACCATTTGATATATAATTTTTTTCAGAAATCATTTTTTCTTTAGCAAAATATTATCAATAAAATAAATAAATAAATAAAACCTACTTGGGTTATATCTAAATATTAAGAGTGATTGAATGCTAAAAATCCAAGAATCCTATGCTCCAGCTTAAACAGGAAAAAGTAGTTATCTAACACATTAGGGAGGAAGAGGTCTCATCTGAGCGAGGCTGATGGAAACTGGTCATCGAAGCAGTCAACACGGTTGTCATTTAGTGAGGTTTTACCAAAATGAAAAGCCCATGAAATTTTCCTGCTCCTGGGGTCCTCACCATTGAAAACTACACAATCCATGGAAACCATATTCAAAATTTCTACTACCATTAGTTAGCACAACATAAACCATTTCTTCTGGATCTGTTGTACGATTTGGGACTGATTTCTGCAAAGTAACTAACCATGGCTTTTGTTGGAGAGGCTTTTCTATCTGCTTCCATTCAGAAGCTTGTCGACATGTTGGCCTGCCCCGACCTCCGGAAGTTCGCCCGCGAAGAACAAGTCCACGCCGAGCTCAAGAAGTGGGAGGGAATACTGCTGAAAATCCATGCAGTGCTTCATGATGCTGAGGAGAAGCAGATGACTAATCGGTTCGTGCAGATATGGTTAGCCGAGCTCAGAGACTTGGCCTATGATGTTGAGGACATCTTGGACGACTTCGCCACTGAAGCTTTACGGCGCAAGCTGATCACAGATGATCCTCAGCCAAGTACTAGTACGGTACGCAGCCTCATCTCCTCCTTGTCTTCTCGTTTCAATCCAAATGCTTTGGTCTATAATCTCAATATGGGGTCTAAGATAGAGGAGATCACTGCAAGATTACATGAGATTTCTACCCAAAAGGGTGACCTGGATTTGAGAGAGAATGTTGAAGGGAGGTCCCACAGGAAGAGAAAAAGAGTCCCTGAAACAGCTTCTCTGGTGGTTGAGTCTCGTGTTTATGGCAGGGAAACTGATAAAGAGGCGATACTTGAAGTGTTGCTGAGGGATGAATTGATTCATGATAATGAAGTCTGCGTGATTCCTATAGTCGGCATGGGAGGTGTCGGCAAACTACACTTGCCCAGCTTGCCTACAACGACGACAGAGTGAAGAATCACTTTGATCTGAGGGCTTGGGTTTGTGTTTCTGATGATTTTGATGTTTTGAGGATAACAAAAACGCTTTTACAGTCAATTGCTTCTTATACCCGTGAGATCAATGATCTAAACTTGCTTCAAGTCAAGATGAAAGAGAAATTGTCTGGAAAGAAGTTTCTGCTTGTTCTAGATGATGTCTGGAACGAGAACTATCACAAATGGGATAGCTTGTGCACCCCCTTGCGAGCTGGGGGACCTGGAAGTAAGGTTATCATCACTACTCGCAACATGGGTGTCGCGACACTTACCAGAACGGTTTCGCCTTACCTTCTGCAGGAGCTGTCAAATGATGATTGTCGAGCTGTGTTCGCGCAGCATGCATTGGGAGCAAGGAACTTTGAAGCTCATCCGCACTTGAAAATAATTGGAGAGGAAATGGTGAACAGGTGCAGGGGCTTGCCTTTGGTGGCAAAGGCCCTGGGAGGCATTCTGCGAAATGAACTAAACCATGAGGCATGGGACGATATATTGAAGAGTAAGATATGGGATCTACCAGAAGAGAAAAGTGGTGTTCTTCCAGCTCTCAAATTGAGCTATCATCACCTGCCATCTCATCTGAAGCAGTGTTTTGCTTATTGCGCTATTTTCCCCAAGGGATATGAATTCAAAAAGGATGAATTAATCCTTTTATGGATGGGAGAAGGATTTCTGCAGCAAACAAAAGGGAAGAAGCGAATGGAGGACTTAGGTTCCAAATACTTCTCTGAGTTGTTATCAAGGTCGTTCTTTCAACAATCAAGTAACATAATGCCACGATTCATGATGCATGATCTCATCCATGATTTGGCTCAATCTATTGCCGGAAATGTATGTTTGAATTTGGAGGATAAGTTGGAGAATAATGAGAATATTTTTCAAAAGGCTCGCCATTTGTCATTCATTCGTCAGGCCAATGAGATCTTCAAAAAATTTGAAGTTGTCGATCAAGGGAAGTATCTTCGAACTTTTCTAGCTTTACCCATCAGTGTATCATTTATGAAAAGTTTGTCATTCATAACTACGAAGGTGACACATGACCTCTTAATGGAAATGAAATGCTTACGGGTACTATCTTTAAGTGGCTATAAGATGAGTGAGCTGCCGAGTTCAATTGATAATTTGAGTCACCTAAGATATCTCAATCTATGTCGCTCTTCAATTAAAAGGTTACCTAATTCAGTAGGTCATCTGTATAATTACAAACCTTAATATTACGAGATTGTTGGAGTCTCACTGAGATGCCTGTGGGGATGGGAAATTAATCAACCTTCGACATCTTGATATTGCTGGGACAAGTCAATTAGAAGAGATGCCCCACGAATGGGCAGCCTGACAAATTTGCAAACATTGTCTAAGTTTATTGTGGGGAAAGGTAATGGGTCGAGCATACAAGAATTGAAGCACTTGTTGGATCTTCAAGGAGAACTTTCCATTCAAGGATTGCATAATGTGAGAAATACTCGAGATGCAATGGATGCTTGTTTAAAGAATAAGTGCCACATTGAAGAACTAACAATGGGATGGAGTGGTGATTTTGATGATTCACGAAATGAATTGAATGAAATGCTTGTGCTCGAGTTGCTGCAACCTCAAAGAAATCTGAAAAAGCTCACAGTTGAGTTCTATGGAGGACCAAAAGTCCCAAGCTGGATAGGGAATCCTTCATTCTCAAAAATGGAGTCCCTGACCCTTAAAAATTGTGGAAAATGCACATCGCTACCATGTCTTGGACGACTATCTCTACTCAAAGCCTTGCGCATTCAAGGAATGTGTAAAGTTAAAACCATAGGTGATGAATTTTTTGGGGAGGTCTCTCTTTTCCAGCCTTTTCCATGCTTGGAGTCTCTAAGGTTTGAGGATATGCCAGAATGGGAAGACTGGTGTTTTTCTGATATGGTTGAGGAATGTGAAGGATTATTTTCTTGCCTTCGAGAGCTTAGAATAAGGGAATGTCCCAAACTGACTGGAAGCTTGCCCAATTGCCTACCTTCTCTGGCAGAGCTCGAAATTTTTGAATGCCCAAAGTTGAAGGCTGCACTTCCAAGACTTGCATATGTTTGTAGCTTAAACGTTGTAGAATGTAATGAGGTTGTGTTGAGAAACGGGGTTGATCTGAGCTCCCTCACTACACTAAACATTCAGAGAATTTCCAGATTAACTTGTCTAAGGGAAGGATTTACCCAGTTGTTAGCAGCCCTTCAAAAACTGGTGATAAGAGGATGTGGGGAGATGACATCTTTGTGGGAGAACAGATTTGGATTAGAATGCCTTCGGGGTCTTGAAAGTATAGATATCTGGCAGTGCCATGGACTTGTATCCTTGGAGGAGCAAAGACTGCCGTGCAATCTCAAACATTTGAAAATAGAAAACTGTGCTAACCTGCAGAGGCTGCCTAATGGTCTGCAACGTCTCACATGTCTTGAAGAGTTGTCATTACAGAGTTGCCCCAAACTGGAGTCATTTCCAGAGATGGGCTTGCCACCGATGCTGAGAAGTCTCGTGCTGCAGAAATGCAACACTCTGAAGTTACTGCCTCATAATTACAACTCAGGTTTCCTTGAATATTTGGAGATTGAACACTGCCCATGCCTCATTAGCTTTCCAGAAGGTGAGCTGCCTGCCTCACTTAAGCAACTGAAGATCAAGGATTGTGCAAATCTACAGACTCTGCCAGAGGGAATGATGCACCACAATTCTATGGTTAGCAACAACTCTTGTTGTCTTGAAGTCTTGGAGATCAGAAAATGTTCATCCCTTCCATCCCTTCCAACAGGCGAGCTACCCTCCACCCTTAAGCGGCTTGAGATATGGGACTGCAGGCAATTTCAACCAATTTCAGAGAAGATGCTGCACAGCAATACCGCACTTGAACATTTGTCCATTTCCAATCATCCAAACATGAAAATCCTTCCAGGATTCCTCCACAGTCTCACGTATCTCTATATATATGGTTGTCAAGGTCTTGTGTCCTTTCCAGAAAGGGGCTTGCCCACTCCCAATCTCAGAGACCTTTATATTAACAACTGTGAGAACCTGAAGTCCCTTCCTCATCAAATGCAGAACCTTTTATCTCTTCAAGAACTGAATATTAGGAATTGTCAGGGCTTGGAGTCATTTCCAGAATGCGGTTTGGCCCCCAACCTTACTTCGCTCTCAATCAGAGATTGTGTGAATCTGAAGGTGCCATTATCTGAATGGGGCCTCCACAGGCTCACTTCTCTTTCATCACTGTACATTTCCGGTGTATGTCCAAGTCTGGCATCTCTTTCAGATGATGACTGTCTTCTTCCTACAACTCTGAGCAAACTTTTTATCAGTAAGCTGGATTCCCTGGCCTGTCTGGCTCTCAAAAACCTCTCTTCCCTTGAAAGGATATCCATCTACAGATGCCCTAAGCTCCGGTCCATTGGGCTGCCTGAAACGCTATCAAGACTTGAAATAAGGGATTGCTAACAACATCCCAAGATGAATTCTGCGCCCTGTATAAAAAACGGGAAAAAAACTCACTCAGGTATGCCTATTTGCAACTCAATCCCAGTTTCATATTGTCCTGTTAATCTGATTTTCCATGTGTTTATTGAAGGCTTGGATGGGCGGTGGCTTTTGACAGCATCACCGGCTTATGGCTAAAACTGAGTGTAAAATCTCTTGCCCTGCTTAAGCTGTTTTGTTCTTATTTGTTTCAGATCAAGGAAGCCGTTCAATGACTCATTTGTCGTTTGCATTGTGTTTTTCCCTCCTTCAACAAGGTATGCCTACTGCCTATTCACAGTGTGCATCTCCCATTTTCATTGGCAAAATTCTGAGTTCATTTCGAAATAAAGAGTGGAAATTTCTCTCTACATACAGGAAGGAAAGAAATAAAGAAGAAAAGAAACATATGAAATCCAAAATTTCCGAACATTAAGCAGCAAATTCACATGGTGATGGTATGTTTTTTACCTCAATGTTAGATGATTATCTATTTTGTTTTTCCTTTTGACAATTCCCGATATGGGTTCCCCAATTTTGTAAGTGGATGGTTCCTTTTTGGAATTTCTTATTTCAGGTAGGAAGAAAAGAATGATGAAGGTGGTCAGTGCTTATCAGGACTTGTTTTTCTGGTTTCTGCTATTGTACACAAGCATGAATATGTATGCTATTCTCAGTTACATATCATATACTTCTATTGATTTATTTATTTTCCAACTTCAAGTAAAGGTTGGTGTAGTGTAGTGTTTATGACTTGTTCTATTATACTCCTCAAGCTGTTGTTGCAGACGGGCCAGTTGCCTTCTCTTCTGCTTTCACACAGCAATTTGATTAGGCCCAAATGCCATAACCACCCCTTAATTAACACTTACTCCAAGGCTTAACGATTTGAAGGCTCATGATGGGACTTGACTATCCCACAACACACCTATCCTAAGGCTCTTTTTACCTATAGTATGTCTTAACAATCACAACGGAGACTGACCATCCCATAACACACCTGTCTTGAGGACTTTGGGCTTGCCTTACACACCTATCCCGGGATCATTTTTTTTAGCTATCATTTTCTCAATGAGTCATAGACTCGTAATATCACATACCTAACAACTCTTCCCTTAACATTCCATTTCTATACCTTAACCCCATGACCTAGTTCCAATTCCACTTTTTGTATGTTTGGAAAAACTTTGATATAACTTGTTGTGTTGGAAAAAGGTTTGACATTGATTTAATTAACTATTTTTATATCCATGGATGAGAGAAAATAATTTTACTGTACCATAAAAAATATTATAAATGATAAAAAAATCTCATATTTCTCTACTCCTTATATCTACACATTGAATCATGAGTTATTATTCGACTTGGGGTTTCTCACTAGATCTTTCTCATATTTTTATCTATCATATATAGTTTTCATAAACTCATTTTCATCGTGTAAATTTTTTGCTTTAAAATATAGAAAATTTATAAAGATATTTTAGTGACTTTTCTTATTGTATAAAAAAGTCTAATATTATAATATCATATCAACATAGCAAATATTGTATATAAAATTCAATACAATATATATATATATATATATATATATATATATATATATATATATATTAATTAATTAATTAAGAATTTGAGATAGATGACAACTAATAAGGAATATATACTAACTAGTTGAATCCCATTAAATTTCATGTACTTCTTTGTGTGATTTTATTAAAGCCAAGAAAAATGGAACATGGAAGAAAATTGTAGAAGAAATTTTGGTTAAAGGTGGAATCAATTATTCTCTAATAAGAATGTAATATATGAAACATATACTTCATTATCTGTAATAAATATGGTCTTTCCTACGTATTTATTGGATCTTGAAAGGTGGAAATTATGAAGTGGTCGAATAGTCTAGTGCATGAGGGGGACCATGGCTTATGAGGGGACCATGGTACACAAGAGGACCATGGCTTAGGAGGAGACCATGACATGCGGAGAAGTTGTGGTATGAAGTGAAAATATGATTAAGAAAAGTAACCAAGTGGAGTATAATAACTGGTTGCCTTGATTATGGTATAGTAAAGCAATCGAGTGCATCAATAGATATGTGTAAAAAAATCCAAGTGTATGATGAAATATGTGTTACGAAGAGATAAAAGATTAACTCGATGAAATTTAATTCAAGCTAGAAAGTGTCTCAAATTACCATTTTGCATATTCATTTGATAAAAGAAATATGGTTTTATTATTTGGCATTTTCTAAAAAAACTAAGGATATATTTTTTAAAATTAATTAATTTATTAAAACCAATCAAATAAGTAAAAAGCTGCCATTTTCCCTATCTTCTTATGGTCTTCTCTAATGGCCATTAGTTCACATTTCACTTCACGAATATGAACTCAGAAGAGCAGCCCATGTGCGGCATTTTCAACATACCAACCCTGTCGACCAACCGAGAATAAGTCCAAGGACATCCACTAAAGGTGTCACATTTTGTATTTTTGTGACTGGAACAGTCACTTTCCATCGTTCAGACCGTCTGGACCGTCACTTCCACGGAATTCATTGCCGTATTTCCAAATACTTTTCTTCTGAAGAGTTGCAGACTTCCTCTAATCATTTTTTAGCTACAAACTTTTCTTCTGAAGAATATCTAATATCTTAAAGATCTGTTGCAGAGAGTTCCCTTAATTAATCCCTTGTTAACTACAAGAAAAGAAAAAAAAAAAAAAAAAAACATGGCTGGTTTTGTTGGAGAAGCCGTTTTGTCTGGGTTCATTCAGAAGTTGGTCAACATGGTCGCCTCGCCGGAGGTCTGGAAGTACGCACGTGAAGAGCACGTGGATTCTGAGCTGAACAAGTGGAACAAAACATTGATGAAGATCTACGCAGTGCTCCATGACGCGGAGGAGAAGCAGATGACAAACCCCCTGGTGAAGATGTGGCTACACGACCTCAGAGACTTGGCTTATAATGTGGAGGACATCTTGGACGACTTCGCCACCCAAGCTTTGCGACGCAACTTGATCGTGGCTCAACCCCAACCGCCCACTGGTACCGTTCGGAGCATTTTATCTTCTGTGTCTACTAGTCTCACTTTGAGTGCTGCTTGGTCCAATTTAAGTATGGGTTCCAAGATAGAGGATGAAAATGTGAATCTCAATAATGAACTACACCTAGAGGGGGGTGAATAGGTGTTGTAGAACAATTTAAAAATTCTCCCAACACAGATTACCTAACCTAACCTTAGACTATCTTAATGTCAAAAAAATTTTCTTCCAATAACTTTTCAACAAAGCAAAACATCCACAAGCAATAATGTATGCATCAACACTCTCCCAACAATTAATAAATGCAAAACACATGCAAATGCTTCAACACTCCTCAAAAATAAATCAAAATATAGAGTTAGAGAAAGAGACAATGAACACCGGATTTTTAACGTGGAAAACCTTCGAAGAGATCAAAAACCACGGGCCTATCATCGATTGAAAACTCCACTATGAAGAATAAAAACTGAGTACAAGGTTTTACCTAGCTCAAGCCAACCAATCCTTCCTGGAATACTTGACTAGTACCTTCATTTTCAGCTTCTCCTTTTGGAGCACACTTGGAGTCCGCACCAAGCTCAATCTCGACCTCTTCTTGAATCCACACAAGAAGAAAATAGGTTTTTGCACAACCCAAATAGAATGAGAGAGTTAGATGTAAATGAAAGAATGAATCAACTCATTTATTGCTCAAGAAAATCCATTGAAAACTAGTTTGGAAAACATTAAGAGAAGTGGATTTTCTTTGCAATAAAAAACCCCCAAATTAGGAAAGCAAAAATGAGAAAATGAAGAACATGGAGTATGGCTGCTCTCCCCACGTTTTCAGTAGTCTCTCTCCCCAGAAAATGAGAGAAGATTGGTTTTTAAAGTGTAAAAAGAAGCCCTTAATCTAATGGCTGAGATTTGATCAAAAAAACGTTAGTTGGATAGATCCATCCCTACACCTGGATCGATCCAGAAACAGAGGAATGAAAGTCTTGCACCAAAAACCATTTTTCCCAACTTTCTAACACATTTAAAGTTTAAAAACCGGGTTGATTCACACCCAATCACTCCACCCTCGACTACATACCTCGGCCTCTTAGCAAAGTCTTAGTCTTCAAAGTCAAGTAGTCCGAATAGGAATAGGAAAGCCGAGTTAGAGGACACTTAGGAATTTTGTCTGGAATTGCCAACTTAGCTAAAACACTCACAGAGGAGATCACTGCCAGATTACAAGATATTTCAGCCCAAAAAAAGCAACTGGATTTAAGAGATATTTCTGCAGGTTGGTGTGGTAGAAAGAGACTACGGAGACTGCCAGCCACTTCTTTGGTGATTGAATCTCGTATTTATGGCAGGGAAACAGATAAAGCTGCCATACTTGCCATGCTGCTCAAGGATGATCCAAGTGATGATGAAGTCTGCGTGATCCCTATCGTCGGCATGGGAGGTATAGGCAAAACTACTCTTGCTCAACTTGCGTTTAATGACGATAAAGTGAAGGATCATTTTGATTTGCGAGCTTGGGTCTGTGTTTCCGATGATTTTGATGTTTTGAGGGTGACCAAAACTATTCTGCAATCACTTTCTCCACATACACGTTATGCCAACAATCTTAATTTGCTTCAGATTGAGCTCAGGGAGAAACTTTACCGGAAGAAATTTCTTCTTATCTTGGACGACGTTTGGAATGAGAATTTTGATGAATGGGATATTTTGTGCATGCCGATGAGAGCCGGAGCGTCAGGTAGTAAGCTTATTGTCACAACCCGTAATAAAGGGGTTGTATCTGTTACCGGAACTTGTTCAGCTTATCCCCTTCAGGAGTTATCATATGATGATTGTCTATCTTTATTCACCCGACAAGCATTAGGGGCAAGAAACTTTGATGCTTATCCACACCTGAAAGAAGTGGGAGAGGAGATAGTCAGAAGGTGCAAAGGCTTGCCTTTGGCAGCAAAGGCGCTTGGTGGCATGTTGCGCAATCAACTAAATCGCAGAGCATGGGAAGATATATTAACAAGCAAGATATGGGATCTCCCGGAGGAGAAAAGTCATATTCTTCCGGCTCTCAAGCTAAGCTACCATCATCTTCCTTCTCATTTGAAGAGGTGTTTTGCTTATTGCTCGATATTTCCAAAAGACTATGAATTCGACAAAGATGAATTAATCCTATTATGGATGGCAGAAGGTTTTCTGCAACAAACAAAGGGAGAGAACCAGCCTGAGAAGTTAGGTTGTGAGTACTTTGATGATTTATTCTCAAGGTCATTTTTTCAACAGTCAACTCAAAATTCATCCCAATTTTTGATGCATGATCTTATTAACGATTTAGCACAATCTATTGCCGGAGACATATGCTTTAATTTGGATGATGAGTTAGAGAATAATAAGCAATCCACGGCTGTTTCAGAGATGATGAGAAAATTCGAAGCGTTTCATAAGGCTAAGTGTCTGCGGACGTTAGTTGCTTTGCCACTGGCTACATTTTCTACATATTTCATTTCAAGTAAGGTGCTAGATGACCTTTTAAAAGAAATGAAATGTTTGTGGGTATTGTCATTAAGTGGTTATTTCATAAGTGAGATGTTACCAAATTCCATAGGCGGTTTGAAACATCTGCGCTATTTGAATTTATCTGATTCTTTGATGAATAGGTTACCCGATTCAGTGGGTCATCTTGATAATTTGCAAACACTGATATTACGCAATTGCTATAGACTTGTTGAGTTGCCTATGGGAATTGGAGGCCTCATCAACCTTCGACATGTTGATATTTCTGGTGCAGTTCAACTACAGGAGATGCCCCCTCAAATGGGAAACTTAACCAATTTGCAAACATTATCTGACCTTATTGTGGGCAAAGGTAGCAGGTCGGGTATCAAAGAATTAAAGAATTTGTTGGGTCTCCAAGGAAAGCTTTCCATTTCAGGGTTGCATAATGTGGTAGATATTCAAGATGCAAGGAGTGTTAATTTACAGAAGAAGCAGAACATCAAAGAGTTAACACTGAAATGGAGCAGTGATTTTGGTGAATCAAGAAATAAAATGAATGAGACGCTTGTTTTAGAGTGGCTACAACCTCATAGAAATTTGGAAAAGCTCACCATTGCATTCTATGGTGGACCAAACTTTCCAAGTTGGATAAAGAATCCCTCATTCCCTTTAATGACACACTTGGTTCTCAAGAATTGCAAGATATGCACATCGTTACCGGCTCTCGGCCAATTGTCCTTACTAAAAAACTTGCATATCGAAGGGATGAGTGAAGTTAGAACCATAGATGAGGAGTTTTATGGAGGGATTGTCAAGTCTTGTCCATCCTTGGAGCTTCTGAAGTTTGAAAATATGCCAACATGGAAAGATTGGTTTTTTCCAGATGCAGATGAACAAGTGGGACCATTTCCATTCCTTCGAGAACTTACAGTAAGGAGATGCTCAAAGCTAGGTATACAGTTGCCTGATTGCCTACCTTCTCTGGTTAAACTTGATATCTTTGGGTGTCCAAATTTGAAAGTTCCCTTTTCAGGATTTGCATCTCTTGGTGAATTAAGTTTAGAAGAATGTGAAGGGGTGGTGTTCAGAAGTGGGGTTGGTAGTTGTCTTGAAACATTAGCTATTGGACGGTGTCACTGGCTTGTAACGTTGGAGGAGCAAATGCTACCTTGCAAACTTAAAATTTTGAAAATACAAGACTGTGCTAACCTGGAGGAGCTGCCAAACGGATTGCAAAGTCTCATATCTCTCCAAGAGTTGAAATTAGAGAGGTGCCCCAAACTGGTTTCATTTCCAGAGGCCGCTTTGTCACCCTTGCTCAGATCTCTGGTGCTGCAGAACTGCCCATCTCTCATATGCTTTCCAAATGGTGAGCTGCCTACCACGCTCAAGCATCTGAGGGTTGAAGATTGTGAAAATTTGGAGTCTCTACCAGAGGGAATGATGCACCACAAGTCCTCTTCCACTGTAAGCAAAAACACTTGTTGCCTTGAAAAATTGTGGATAAAGAATTGTTCCTCTCTCAAGTTCTTTCCAACAGGGGAGTTACCCTCCACCCTTGAGCTCCTTTGTATTTGGGGATGTGCAAACTTGGAGTCAATGTCAGAGAAAATGTCACCCAATGGCACAGCTCTTGAATATTTAGACATAAGGGGCTATCCAAATCTGAAAATCCTACCAGAATGCCTTACAAGCCTCAAGGAGCTCCACATAGAAGATTGTGGAGGTCTGGAGTGTTTTCCAAAAAGAGGGTTGTCCACCCCCAACCTCAGGCACCTTCGTATTTGGAGATGTGTGAATCTCAGGTCCCTTCCACATCAAATGAAAAACCTCCCTTCACGTTCTCAGCATACGGGGTTGTCCAGGAGTGGAGTCCTTTCCAGAAGCGGGCTTGCCCACCAATCTAACATCGCTTTATGTTGGATGGTGTGAGAATCTGAAAAAACCCATATCTGAATGGAGCCTCTATACCTTCACCTCTCTTTCTGCATTGACCATTTGTAGAGTGTTTCCCAATATGGCTTCTTTTTCGGATGAAGAGTGTCTGCTTCCTCCATCTCTGACCTATCTTTTCATCAGTGAACTGGAATCTTTAACTTCCATGGCTCTCCAAAATCTGGTGTCTCTAAAAGAACTAGCTATTTATTGGTGCCGCAAGCTCAGGTCCTTGGAGCTGCCTGCAACACTTGGAAGACTTGAAATCAGTGATTGTCCTATTATAAAAGAAAGCTGCTCAAAGGAGAAGGGAGGATATTGGTCCAACATCGCCCACATCCCCTACATTCAAATAGATGGCTCATACATCCATTGAAAGATAGCAGAGTCAGATTGAAATACACTTTTCTCTTGTCAAGAAGGAGAAATCCATTCAACTTTATGCTTACATTATTCAGTCAGACGAAGATTGAATTACAACCCCCTTCTGCTTTTCTAGCCTTTGTTTATTTTCCAATATATCCAATATTTCGTGCTCGAAAGTATTTCAAGAGATCCAATGATTCTGAAATTGTATGTAATTATTTCTCTTCATAATGCTGGTGAAGTTATAACCGATTTCTGTTCTTGCCTCGAACATTCAGAGGGATACTGCTTGGTAGAGATGTGGCAGGAAGCAGAGGGTGAAGATGACAAAAGATCTTTGACAGAGGTTACTCACTGAGCTGGGGGCTAGGGATTTGTGCACATAGCTTCTTACAAAGAAGTTACTTTCCAATACTGTGGGAGTATTGTGATTTGATTGTATTGTCTTATTATGAAAGTGGGGTGATCAAATTGACCACATTAGAGATGATCAATAAAGCCCGAGGAATGGTTAGAATTAACATTTATGTCATTATTCGTCGTAATCTCAATTGTCCCACTTTGGTTATGAAGTGTTACCTTATTGTGAAAGGGGTTTTCAAATTGACTACATACTCTTACACCATTTGTTATGCTCAAAATAGTCATTTTATCTGACAACCAATTAATTGCTCAAGAGATCAAGAAGATAAACCTATTTATGTGGTTCAAGGAACTTCAAATTAGTCATAACCTAATACAATCTTAAGGTCAACACCAAGATGATAGTACTACTGATGTATAAAAATTGCTTCAAATATTATTTGCATAAACAGAATATATAATTATAATTATTTTATATATTTATTAAAATCCCTTCAAAAATGTATAAAAGGCTGTCAACATTTGTGTCCCCTTCCCCTTGTCTTCCCTCAGTGATGCATATTAATTCATCTTTCACCTCAATGAGCGGTGCTTGATATTAGCATGGTGGGTATAGAAACCGTGTGGACCTCCCATTGATTGAACCATTGAATCCAATGCCAGCCTCCCAGTTTCAAAATATCAAAGCCATTGAACCATGATATTAACATGATTAAAATAACAAAACAGTTTCTCAACATGATGATAACTCATCTTCAAATGTTTTAGGGAAACATTCAAGTGCTCGAATTCGAATTCAAATAGAGGGGAAAAGGACGAAAATGAAAAAAATTACAAACAGTTGATATTTTTTTACAAAAAAAAAAAAAAAAAGAATACAAATGGGAAGAGTTGCCAAGCAAACATTGGAAAAAAAATTAATAATAATAGATGATTGGTAGATGGTTCAATACCCGTTCAAAGTCAAGAATGGTCTAAAATGTGAATCAAATCAAGTACATGATTGGTAGATGGTTCAACTTGTCTGACCAGTCCGACTAACTTTTTTTGAAAAATTAGAGTTGCAGAGAATTCCCTTCATCCTTGTTACCTACAATCTTCTTCAGATTTGCAGAGAGTTCTCTTCATCATCCCTTTTTACCTACAAACACAAACATGGCTAGTTTTGTTGAAGAAGCTGTTTTGTCTGGTTTCATCCAGAAGCTGGTTGACATGGTCACGTCCCCGAAGCTCTGGAAGTATGCACGTAAAGAGCAGGTGGATTCTGAGCTGAAAAAGTGGAAGAAAGTATTGATAAAGATCCATGCAGTGGTCCATGACGCAGAGGAGAAGCAGATGACAAACCCCCCTGGTCAAAAAGTGGCTGGACGAGCTTAGAGACTTGGCTTACGATGTGGAGGACATCTTGAATGATTTCGCCACCGAAGCTTTGCGAAGCAGCTTGATCACGGCTCAATCCCAACCGTACACTTTCTTTTCTTTGGTATGGGGCATTTTCTCTTCTCTCATTCCGAGTGCTTCTACATCTAATTTTAGTATGGGTTCCAAGATTGAGGAAGTCACTGCCAGATTACAAGATATTTCAGCCCAAAAGAATGACCTGGATTTACGAGAGATCGCTGCAGGGTGGTCTGATAGAAAGAGAAAGAGAGCACAGATGCTGCCTCCGACTTCTCTGGTGGTTGAATTTCGTGTTTATGGTAGGGATGCAGATAAAGCGGCCATAGTTGACTTGTTGCTCAAGGATGATACAACTAGCGATGAAGTCTCCGTAATTCCTGTTGTCTGTATGGGAGGTATCGGCAAAACTACTCTGGCTCAGCTTGCCTTTAATGAAGATAAAGTGAAGGGCCATTTTGATTAGAGAGAATGGGTATGTGTTTCTGATGACTTTGACGTTTCGAGAATAACCAAGACCATTCTACAATTTGTTGATCCGAGTACTCGTGATGTCAATGATCTCAGTTTGCTTTAGGTCAATTTGAAGGAGAAATTTTCTGGGAAGAAGTTTCTTCTTGTGCTAGACGATGTTTGGAATGAGAAATGTCATGAATGGGATACTTTCTGCATGCCAATGCGAGCCGGGGCACCCGATAGTAAACTCATCATTACAACCCGTAATGAAGGTGTAGTAGCAGTTACCGGAACTTGTCCAACTTATCCCCTGCAAGAGTTATCATACAATGATTGTTTGTCTTTATTCACTCAGCAAGCGTTGAGGACAAAAAACTTTGATGCCCATCCCCACTTGAAAGTTGGTGAGGAAATGGTGAGAAGGTGTAAAGGCTTGCCTTTGGCAGCGAAGGCACTGGGTGGCATGTTGCGCAACCAACTAAATCGTAATGCATGGGAAAGTATATTAACAAGTAAGATATGGGATTTACCAGAAGATAAAAGCCGCATTCTTTCGGCTCTCATGTTAAGCTATCGTCATCTCCCTTCTCATTTGAAGCGGTGTTTTTCTTGTTGCTCCATGTTTCCAAAGGACTATGAATTTGATAAAGATGACTTAGTCCTCTTATGGATGGCAGAAGGCTTTTTGCAACAAACAAAGGGGAATGTCAGGCCAGAAGACTTAGGTTCTAAATACTTGGATGATTTGTTTTCCAGGTCGTTTTTTCAACATTCAAGTCGATATTCATCCCGATATGTGATCATCAATGATCTAGCTCAATCAGGTGCAGGAGAAATATGCTTTCATTTGGATACTGCATGGGAGAATAACAAACAATCCACCATTTATGAGAAGGCTCGTTATTCATCATTCAATTATGGAAGGTCCCAAATGTGGAGAAAATTGCAACACTTACGTAAGGTGAAGCGTTTGGGAACATTGGTTGCACTACCTATCGAGATATTTTCTCCGTATTCAATATCAAGCAGGGCTCTAGATGGCCTTTTAAAGGAGGTGAAATGTTTGCGAGTATTATCTTTAAATGGCTCCATAATAAATAAGTTACCCAATTCGATTGTTAATCTTAAATATTTGCGGTATCTTAATTTGTCCAAGTCTTTCCTAAGAAAGTTACCTAATTTGATGAGTCATCTTTACAATTTACAAACACTTATCTTATTGCCAAAGACTTACCATGTTGCCTATGGGAATTAGAAACCTAATCAAACTTCAACACCTTGATATCTCTAATACATCCCAATTATAAGAAATGCCTTCTCAAATCGGAAATCTAACAAATCTACAAACCTTATCTAGGTTTATTGTGGGTGAAGGCGGCGGCTTGGGAATAAGAGAATTGAAGAATCTGTTTGATCTTCGAGGAGAGCTTTCAATTTTTGGGTTGCACAATATAATGGATATTCGAGATGTAAGGGATGCCAATTTAGAGAGTAAACACCACATTGAGGAGCTAAGAGTGGAATGGAGCAATGACTTTGGTGCTTCACAAAATGAAATGCCTGAAAGCATGTTTTGGAGCAGCTATGACCTCATAGAAATCTAAAAAAACTCATAATTGCATCTTATGGTGGATCAGAATTCCCAAGTTGGATGAAGGACCCATCATTCTTGATAATGACACACTAATTGCCTACCTTCCCTGGTGAAACTTGACATCATTGAATGTCCTAATTTGGGAGTTTCTGTTTCAAGATTTGCATCTCTTGGTGAAGAAAGCTTACTAGAATGTAATGAGATGGTGTTGATAAGTGAGGTTGACAGTGTGCTTCAAACAGTGTCTATTCGAGGATGCGATTGGCTTGTATCATCGGAGGAGCAAAGTGTCACAGACTTAGTCTTTTCCTAAGCTCGTGCGACACTTAGACAAGTCAAGACACTTGATCTTGCTAAGTCAGCCTTACTCCCAATGCTTAGCTTGCTAGGCTAAGATGCTCACGACTTGGAAACTTTAGAAGTTGTAGTAGGTAACTATTAAAGAATGAAAGCTTTTATTGCTCAAAGGAAGCTTTACAAGTGCTTTGGAACTCACTTGCTTGGTTAGGAAGTGATTTTGGGTGGTGCCTTGGCCAAATGAGGGCCTCACCTATTTATGGGCACCTTAGGAAGTTTTTGGAACCTTAGAGGGTTCCTTACAACTCAAGAATGAACATCCTACACAATTCTATGTATAAGCCTATGTACAAGAATATACAAGAGATCTCTAGAATTCTCTAGAAAGCCTTAGACTCCTCTCATGCCTTCCACCATAGTATAGAGATGGGTGGACATCTCTAAGTATCTCTGAAACCTTCCACACTCTTCCCACCAATGGCTTAGTGTAGATGGCTCCAAGAGTCTCCAGAAGCTTCCTACCCTCTATATAACCCCTATGGGGAGGGTCATTTGAAGCATCTTGTGACAAAAGTCTCCTTATAATCTTAAAATTTTTAGGTTAAAAAGGTGTCATAATCTAGAGAAGTTGTCAAATGGATTGTAGACTCTCATGTGTCTCGTGGAGCTGGAAATAATGGAATGCCCTAGACTGAAATCTTTTCTAGATACGGGGTTGCCACCATTGCTAAGACGACTTGTGGTAAGTGGTTGCGAAGGTCTAAAATTGCTGCCTCATAACTACAGCTCATCTGCCCTTGAATCCTTGGAGATATATGCATGTCCATCTCTCAAATGTTTTCCAAATGGTGAGCTACCAACCATACTAAAGAAATTATATATTGAAGATTGCGAAAATCTAGAGTCTTTACCGAAGGGAATGATGCACCACAATTCCATTTATCTTGAAATATTAAGGATCAATGGTTGTTCATCTCTCAAGTCCTTTCCAACAAAGGAGTTACCCTCCACCATTAAGCGACTTCAGATTTGGTATTGCTCCAACTTGGAGTCCATGTCACAGAACATGTGCTCTAACAATTTGGCTCTTGAATAATTAAGGCTTTAGGGTTATTTAAATCTTAGAACCCTACCAGACTGCCTTCATAACCTCAAGCAACTATGTATAAATGATTGTGAAAGTCTAGAGTGCTTTCCAATAAGAGGTTTGTCCACTTCCACCCTCACATATCTTGAAATTCAGAGGTGTGAGAATCTAAAATTCCTGCCACATCAAATGAGAGACCTCAAATCTCTTAGAGATCTGACCATATCGTTTTTTTCTGGAGTGGAATCCTTTCCGGAAGAGGGTTTGCCCTCCAATCTGATATCACTTAAGATTTGTGACCGTAAGAATTTGAAAATGCCCATATCAGAGTGGGGCTTCCACACCCTCACCTCTCTTTTGTCATTGACTATTGAGAATACATTTCCAGATATGGTTTCATTTTCGAATGATGAGTGTCTTCTTCCCATATCTCTCACCTCCCTTACAATCAAAGGAATGGAATCCCTAGCCTCCATGTCTCTCCAAAACCTCATCTCTCTCATCTTCCTTACAATCGATGGAATGGAATCCCTAGCCTTCATCGCTCTCCAAAACCTCATCTCTCTTTAATTCTTAGATATATCACATTGCCTTAACCTTCGATCCTTGGGGATGATGCCTGCAACACTTGAAAAACTTAAAATCTGGGATTGTCCCATACTAGAAGAAAGGTTCTCAAAGGAGAACGGAGCATATTGGTCCAACCTTGCCCACATCCCCTTCATTCGAATAGATTAAGGAATATATGTATTGAAGTATAAGAAGTAGAAATAGAAATGCAGTTCGTGGGTTGTGGAGAAGAAAAATAGATGCATTCAACCCTTAATCCTTACAAGTACAAAATCACCACCATTCTCCAATCATTTCTTTACTTTTATTTACTTTTCTTTAGGAATTGGTTTAATTGTGCGTAAAATCCCCGGAACCATAAAAAAACGTTATTCAGCTTCCAACTCTATCTTCACATTGACTTACCAAATTCCCCTTCACAATATTTTCTTTTTATTTTTCTTTTCTTTCTCGTTTTTTTATTATTATTTTTTTATTTTCTAGGACTATTGTTTTGGATTTCCTTGAAACATAGTAAATTTAGTATTTTTTTTCTACAAGCATTTATAATTAATGAACTTAGATGTGGATACTTAGATGCAATTTTCTATTCAAATATTAGAGTTGCTATGGAAAAGATGAATGAAGGAAACCTATAAATGATGAAACTTAAGCTAGCCAAGGACGCAGAGGATTCAAGTTGGTATTGAATCAAAGAATGAAGAGTTGTGTATTGCTTTCCAAATATGCCTAAATTGTAATGTTTACTTGTCATTCAATTTAATGTTTGGAAGAATTATTTCAACAAATCCCTTCATTATTGCTCTCCTTGTATTTGCATCTAAATATCACTCATTCAGCCTCTTCCATTGTAATCCCAAACTAAAATTCCCTGTAAACTATCTTGAAATATTACATTTTCATTAATAGTGTTTCCAAAGTTCTCACAAGTTCTCATTTTCATTTCCTGCTAATTTGACCTTCAATTTCCATTGTACATTTAGATGGGTCCTGCTCGATAGGAATGTTGCATTCCTTGATGAATAGATGATTTTGGCCGCAGTTGCTAGTCAAGCAATGAAAGCAAATAAATAGGTACATATGCCCATTAATGATACCTGACTTCTAATTTCAGTGGCTTACCATTTCCACTTTTAGATACTAATAGAAAATTCCTTTGAAGATGTAGGAAGGGGAAAAAAATGGTTAAGATTAAACGAAAATTTTCCTACTTATAGCTGCAATCTATTCCCATGATGGTATGTTCTTGATTTCTCCAATAGATGTTATTTTTTCCCTTTTATCTTGTTGTGCAAGTTGATTGGCTTCATTCTTTATACTAGTATAGTTCTATCGCCAATTTAGTTGTTTTTTGTAAGATGTTTCATTCATGTATTCACCAAGAGGTGGATTTTGACTACAGTTCTCATGCTGCTTTGATTCTCTGTTTTGACACAGACACAACTTTCTTCTAGCTTAGTGTGATTGACCTGACTTTACATAAATGCTTATGACTTGTTTTGCTGCAAAGCAATGTAGTTTCACATATGAAACTCTGATGTGATATATTTTGATTTTAAAATTCCGGATTGCATTTACTATTTTTAATTACAAAATTACACACAAAGCCTCACATATTTGGCTTTTTTTAGGAATTATATGTTACTTCTTTAGATCTTTGAGACTAGCACAGTATCTCAAAATTAATAGAAGTTCACTATTTGTTTATGTATGGTAACTTTAAGGACAATTTATGTTAAGGCTATAACAGTTTTGTTTCAATTTTAGTTTGATTTATTGTAGTACTTTGGACCTTTTCTTAAGCTAAGAAATGTTGTTTCATATATCACTCTGGTACGACATTTTTTTTTGTTTTTATTGTTTTATTTTTTATTTTTATAGAAGTTACCCTTTTTAAGTGCACAGTAACACACAAAGCCTTAAATATGGTTATTAGATGTTCACTAAATGCATATGCTATTTTGAGAGCAATATCTAAATGCTTAAGCTTTGGTGCCTTCTGTTGAAGGAAGGGTTGTTGGTTGCAACTCTTCTGAATCTAGAAATTGAGTGCTTCGTCCTCTGAAATAATTATTATTTGATGGTCGAAGTCGAGAAGATTAGCCCAAAATAGTGCATATTGTAGGGACTCTTCTCCACATGTCAATCCATGTGTCAACCTCCCTTAATATTAACCAGATAGAGACCGTAGTGTCCAAAGTTTTTCATCTGGGCCATGAGGCCAGACATCAAGCACAACCGGAATCCTTGAACGGACGGAACCATCCAATTAGCCTTTAAGGTTCATTGACCTACGTAATCATTCATATTTGGCAGGGAAGTGATTGATGGGACATCCCTCAAACATCAAGTCGATGTCAACTAATTATCGCACACAACTCCACACCTCCAACAGGTTGAGGGGAAGGGTAACTGCATGATCAGGCATTATACCATATCTTCTTACGACACCTGCCAGCCACCTAGAGTTGTAATGATTGCCCTACCACCTGTAGGATTGTCATCATTACAAGAAGGTTAAAGTGCTTAGTCAGCACTATAGTGGCCTCCTTTTAGGCACTATAAAAACTCTCCTAAAGCATAAACAAGGTATGCGCACTTAAACTGGCCCACACATTCTCTCCTTCAAAGAGTCTGACCTACCTTTGTCTAACTTAAGCTTAGAATGAGCGTGCCTGGACCACCTGTTTGAACATCCTTTGTGCAGGAAAAAAGCTCACCCAGTTCCCCATTGTTGGGTAGAAACTCTAAAAGGCACAACGTAAGGAGGATCTGACTCTAGTTGACCTTGCATCAACATTGACATCGTTTGTGGGAAGTTTAAGGATGTCAATGCCCTCAAGGAGCCGATTATCAGCCATGGGTAGCGAATGCTACTTCGATTGGCATGAAAATATGGAAATATGCTAACAGGAGAGTGAGCGGAAGATGTAGTCCTTGTTTTGTAAGACAATGAGACTTAAGGAAGATAATGACGTGTTGTGTGCCCAAGTATCATCATCAAGCCCCTCTCACAACCAACAACCTAAAACCTAACGAACAAACTCCAAACAAAACGACGAGGTGTCCTTCCCCAAGAACGCAAGGTTCCCTACTGTCAATCAGGAGATACCACCTGATGAGAAGTTTTCACTAGCTTGCCAAGTGTTGCTAGATGAAAGCTCTAACTCTACCCACGTATCAACAAAAATGAGGCGCAGTAGGAGGTCGTAGCTATCTGACGCAATACGGGCCTGGCTAGGACCTCAGATGCCTGGAGTGGAAGGAAGACCATGTGTAGCAGTAGCCCAAAAAGCTTGCCCTGGTTCCTCGGCCGCAGAGGTTATGCCGGAGTGGCCTTTCCATCCCCTAGCACAGCAACAAGCAAGAGTCTTAGAAAATCAAGGTCCACCCTACTCTGTCAGCCAACGACTGGATGACATGCTCTCCACACCTTTTAGCCCTCACATCATCAACTATGAACCTTCAAGGGGGTTCATGGTGCCAAAATTTACGACATACGATGGAACGAGCAATCCGTTCGACCATATCATGCATTAAAGGCAACTCATGACCCTAGATATAGGGAACGATGCACTGTTATGCAAAGTCTTTCTAGCCATCTTACATGACCAGGCTCTCTCGTGGTTCCACCGCCTCCCAAAAAACTTCGTGAACAATTTTCGGGATCTATCGGAAGCCTTTATGAGACACTACCTATCTTCAGAAGGCCATAAGTAGAACATAAGCACCCTACAAAACATCAAAATGGAAGAAAATGAATACCTAAGAGAGTTAGTGAAACGGTTTAGATAGGCCATGCTCCAAGTAGAGTCTTGTAGCATGGACGTTATTCTACAAATTTTTAACAAAAGCATTTTTCCGGTTACATCGTTCTTTGAGTCCCTTGTTAAAAAGTTTCCAGCAACAATGGACGACCTGTTCAAACAAGCAAACAAGTACTCCATGCTCGAAGATGACATCCATGCAGCTACCCAGGAAGTCTTGGTCACCACTTGACGAACTAGAAACGACCATGCCGGGAGCTCTAAGCCCTCAAACCAAATGAGGCCAGCTAGTAAGGAGTGGGACGACCAACAATAGCCCATCCAAGCTGGCCTAACCCCCCTCAACATTTCATATGACAAACTCCTCCCGATGATCCTTGATCTGTCTGATTTTAGGTGGCTAGAGCCAATTAAGATAGATCTGGAAAAATAGGATCAGAGCTGAAAGTGTACCTACCATAAAGATCATGGCCATACCATGGAATAGTGCAAAACCCTCCACTATTTAGTGGAAAGACTAATCCGGGCTAGGCACTTGAAGCAATACGCCTGTATAGCCGAAGGATTTGACCGTCCAAGTCCCCATTACTTCAACAGCTCCCAAAGCTGTCATCAACTATATTCACGGAGGCCTCGTTGATGAAAAATACAATTCTAAGTGTAAAAGACAAAGATTGCTCCACGCGACTTCCATAAGAGAACAGGTCAGCTCCATCCAACATAACTTGTCAGATGGGGGTGCACGCCTAATAGACGACACAATCATCTTTCCTCCAATAAACACCAACTGGGTCCTACAACCACATAAAGACGTCCTGATCCTGACACTAGGGATAAGTGGGTTCGATGTAAGAAGAGTTGTGATCGATCCGAGTAGCTCAATTGACCTCATATAGATGTTGGCCTATAGGCAAATGGGACTCTACCATTTGCCCTAGAAAACCCCGAACGAATATTATCTGGATTCAATTGAGCCACGAAAACTTTCCTGGGAGATGTCATACTACCCGTTTAGGCTGGTCCAATCACCCAAAACATCTGTTTCTCGATGGTAGAAGATTTATCACTTTTCAATGCCATAATGGGGCACATATGGCTTCACTGCATGAAGGTCATTCCCTCTACATATCATCAAATGGTGAGCTACCTCACCGAGGACGAACAAATTGATCTTTTTGGCAATCAGTTGGCTACGCGCCAATGCTATCAAGTAGTGTTTGAGTCCAGACTCCCAAGCAGTAGTAAGTCGCACCCAAAACAGTAAAAAACGGAAGAATAATAGCAATTACAGTACCCGATGGAAAAAAATCCACCTACAACCGACCCACTCCAATCTTTGTATCTCTCATACAGCAGTGATCATGTTACTTATGCCAGCTCTCTCATTGCACCGGAAGAATTAAACGTACTTGAAAGCGTACTCAGCAGAACAAAGACGTCTTCGCTTGGACTCACTCTAACATGCCCGAAATCCATCCATCTATAGCCTCACATTGACTAAACGTCCTACTTTTCTCGCGATCTGTCTGCCAGAAGGTTCGACACTTCCACCCAAATAGGCAAAGGATCATCCAGTCCAAGGTGGACAAATTACTAGTCGTCGCATTTATCAGGGAAGTTGAAAATCTGGATTGGTTGGTGAACATCGTGGTTGTTCCAAAGAAATGCAGAAAGTGGTGAATCTATGTCGATTACACCAATCTAAATGAAGATTACCCAAAGAATAGTTTTCCGTTGCCCCGAATAGATCAAATAGTAAACGCCACTGCCAGACATGAGATGTTCTCCTTCATAGACACATTCTACGGGTACCACCAGATCCTCATGTTCCAACTTGACGAAGAGAAGACAACCTTTGTAACACCACATGGACTGTACTTCTACAAGGTCATGCCGTTTGGGCTCAAGAATGTTGGTGCTACTTATCAAAGACTGATGACAAAGATCTTCAAACCCCTAATCGGTTGGACCATGGAAGTCTATATCAACAATATTGTGGTGAAAAGTAAAACCTAAAGCAAACACGCCCAACACTTAGAAGAAACATTTTGCTTAATGATGACGCATGACATGAAGCTTAACCCGGCTAAGTGCGCTTTTAGGGTCAACACAGGCAAATTCCTAGGGTTTATGGTAATCTAGAAGGGAATCGAAGTCAACCCGGATCAAATAAAGGTTGTCCTTGAAACGCCAACTCCGAGTAGCAAGAAAGGGTTGCAACACCTCAC
>NW_023269804.1:0-107800 GCF_004353265.1 Vitis riparia | reverse complement strand
TCTATGTGGCTAAAATTACGTTAGCAAATGTAAAATTTGTTGTAGTGAATGAAACAAATGTCCTTATTGATTTTGTCAAAACACAAACTCTTGGAATGATAAATCGATTTAATAACTTCATATATATGTCTTTATAAACAATAAGGATACTTCAAATATTGTAAAGCTATCTTGAGTTCGGGAAAGTATTTAGCAAAGGAAAAAATGATTTTCTCATATTTAGTTTTATTATGAAAAATATGAAAAATGTGAAATATAATTAAAATTACTAAGAAACTTTTATGTTTCTAAATTATTATTATTATTATTATTATTATTATTAGAAGAGTTAAATAAGTTAAATGAGTCTGAAATACGATATAAAAATAATTTATCGACTTTATATCAATTTTTATTTTTTTATTTTTTTTATTTTTTTCCTCACATTTTCTCTCAAATTTTTTGGGAATCAAATATAGTGAAAAAACATTTTATTAAATAGAAAGTTGTTTCCCCACTAATTTGAGCAAGAACAACAAAGCCCTTTCCTCTCATATAAATAATTCAATAGATCAAGGAAGTATTTGTAACATCAAGTGGTAAGTAAAATAAACATATATGAATATATTTTCAACCGCATATAAGAGGAATGAACTCAATCATATCTGCTTTGAAGTTTGAAAACAAATCGTTTCTACTGAGAATGCCACAACTTTTAAGATTTGGAATGACCTCACAATAAGTTGAATCTCTAAGACACTGAACATCCTACCTATCATTTACAAATAGCAATATCTCATCATAAAACATCTCCCAAGAGAGAATAGAAGATGCATGGTTTGTGGGAACAACATATGTGTACATGGGAAACAGTGAAAGAAACTTGCCATCAATGGAGGTTTCCAACAACTGCAGATGTTGAAGAGATGTGAAGTGGCTGCCATTTTAGTTGACATATAAATCAGTTATGATGAGAATGGCTTTCTTTCATGGGCCAAGGCTAATGCTTGCCATCTTTTCATGGGAGCTTAAAAACAAAAAATAAAATTGAATAGCTTGTTCTGATAGTCAAGTCATCCAGTTAATTGGAGTGTGTGTGATATCCTGCGCCAAATTTGTAGCAACTATGAGAACCCCAATCATTGAATTGCACATCCAAGTATTCCATGAACAAGCTGCCATATATGAGGCACATTTACAACCTAAAAAAAAAATAAAGGAATCAGAAAAGACAAAAGATTTCGTTGCACACAATAGAATTGAATACCCACTTCTAAAAATAATTATAGCAGAAGAATGGAAGTGTGGAAACAAGTGCAATCCAATATATATCCATACCTTATGAACAGCTGAAAGGACATCTGAGGAATTTTGAGTTCCTAGACAGCATGGAGCAAGATATAAAACCCCAGTAAAATGGGAAATGAAGGAGGGAAAGTATTTAAGAAATCCAATGAGTTGGGCAGAAGCCTGCAAGTGATGAAGTGCAATACAATGTTCATAAACCAATGCTAAAATTCAATCTTAAAGTGAAAAAAAATTGTCTTAGGATATGCACCTCCAACAAACTGCTTTTGTTAAGGACCTACTCAATATCTTACCTACATTAAAGACAGACGAAATCCTCGAACATTTCTATCAACTTCAAACAGAATTACTCCGCTTTTCCAAAATTAAAAGCATTTCTCTTAATTTTTCCTGTCAAGATTTTCAGACCATGTCAGGATGTGCTGCTAGAGAAACCCGATAAAATTTCCATTTATTATTGCCTCTCATTTCCTCAAGTTAGGGATTGAGAATTAAGTTATTAGAATCAACATACATTTCAGTTTGCATGTTTGTTCTCCTTTTGGAGTCCAGTGTTGGATCAGGGTCCCATGTAATGAAGTCAACAAAAAGCATTCATTTGAAGATAGGCTCTTCTACAGTGATAGAAAGCAGGATTGCTTACACATGGTTTTATGGGAATAGAAGATCTTAATTAAAGGTGGCAGAAATCTATCTGAATACTGCTATCCCAAGACTGAAGGCAGGGGATATATAGATCATTAGCAAAATATCAATCAAAGTTCCACCTGCAGATAATTTCCAAGAAATATCATAATGGTGCCAGTATGGATGTTCATATCATCCACTTGGATTCCAGCTAATTAACGATGAACTAATTAATAACAAAGAAGAGAATCACTCTTCCCACATATTTCCATGCAGAATGGTGTACCTGAGTCCCATGCAAGCGAGGAGAACTTGGAAGTGTATCATTTGCTTATCTCTTCCATATGATTCCACGTCTTTATGATTCCACATCACCTTCCAACAAGCTATCTCTATTGGCAAAATCTCCATCCTAGGAACAAGTAGTTATAATTGCATTCTCATATTTCACAAAATCAAGAACCAAAAAATCCAAAACAAAATTGCATGGCAGAGTTAATTTCCTGTCTGGGACAGGTTTTAGATCCAATTTGCCACCTTTTCATTGCATTGAAATTCCAAAATTAGATTACTATTGCAATTGAGTTGTTGAAATGAAAGAAATGGTTTTGTTCAGAGAAGAGATAACAAAACTCATAATCATCTAAGACACTCTTTCAGCCTTATCATAATCATCTTGACCATCAATGTAGACACCAATGGAATAGGATGCATATGATAACCTCCATACCATACTTTAAAAATAAAGCAGTCTACATAAGCAAAGAAATTTCTTCAATGTGTAAGCAAAAAGACCATCTGCTTTTATCTCGATGATTCTAATAGTTTAGTATGTGAATTTTTACTATAAGGCAAAACATGTTATTTTTCAGAAAGTAGAAGACATACCTATCAAAATGAGGGCACTTTGCAGCGGTTAGTACATTTGTCAGAGCCCTTCATTCTATCTGAAAATTTTCAGAACACAAAAATGTATCATCTCTTATGGATGGTTTCCTTACATGAACTTTGCTAGAAAGATCTTTCCATTTTCTCTTTGTCACATCATACTAGCAGAAATTAAATATTATATCGAGTAACAAAAGAATTTGAGTGCACAACCTTCCTCTGCTAATGATATTAGTTAAAGATGTTTTAGATGCTTATTTTAGTAAATTTTGATTGTGGAATCACAAATGCATGGATATGAAGCCACTATGGATGTTCCACTTAAATTCCAGCTACAAAACTAATAATCAATAGGAGAATCACTCTGCATGCCTGATTAAGCTCTTCCCATACAAAAGGGCATACCAAAGTCCTATGCAAGATAGAAGAATGGGAAAGTGTATTAACTTGATCAGAGTCTCCAACCTAGGAACAAGCATGCGTAAATGTATCCACATGTTTCACAAAAGACAGAAACAAAAAATCAAAACTAAATTATATGGAAAGGTTGATATAATTTCCTTTCTGAGATAGGTTTTAATATAAAAGTGAATTTGTGGTAGGTTAATAGAAACTATCCAATTTGCTTACCTTTTCATTGCACTGGAGTTCCAAAAATTTAGAACATCTTATTTAATTTTGACTTCTGAAAGGCTAATTAACCATCTTTTACTTCCCCGACAGAATGCACCCTAGCATGCTTCAATGGTGCCTCCTTCAAATGAACCTCTCATTGTTATGCAAGTACAAGTACTTCTTTCAAATTCTTAAATGATGCCCAATGTGGAAGCTGCATAAGATGAAGAGGAAGACATGTTTAAAGTTTAAAGAACTTTATTAAATTATAGTTTTCACATATAGAAGAAGCTGATGAAATAATTAAATCATATGTATTACCTTTTAATTTTGGAGTTAATATTACTTTTTAATTTCATAGAGTTAGAAATAAATTGAAAAGGAAATAGACAAAAATAAAAGAAGCAAGGATGATTTAAAATATTCGGAATGTAAAGTAGAACTAAAATTCAGAAAGGATCTAAGGAGTGTTGATGAACTGAAAGAAGTGAGTGTGTTGAAAGAAATGAAAAGTATAACTATAGAAAACAATATCTCAACATTAAAATGGCTACCTTGAAGGTCAAAAGCAAGCAACAACAGAACATTTGATAATCTTTGTACCATACTTTAAAAGATAGAGCAACCTCTCATTTCTTGAAAATGTTCTACTCCATAAATAGTTGGTGAAATATATTGTAGGATAGCAAATGCATTTTGAAGGTTTAACCTTGACCTAGATGCAATAGCTTTCATTAGTTCATCAAGCACATGAACCATTTCTCTTTGTTTAGAATCTCAACAATAACAATTTTTCCCTGTTATTTGATTCATAAGCTTATTCTCAATGATTGGAAATTGAAGTACATAAGCAAAAATATAAGTTGAATGTGTAGGCAAAGGATCCTCTGCTTTTCTTATGATGATTCTAACAATTTAGTATGTTTCTTTGGATATAACATAATAGTTCATCCCTTACATAATTACTCAATCTAGAACAACAAATGCACGATGACTTTGTTAACATTAATATACCTTCCAAGAAATGGGGCACTAGCAATGACAATCCTTAAGCAAAGTACTAAACTTTGTTTGGAGCAAGATCATGGAATCAATGCAATGACAATGCCTTATGGATTCTAGACCAGTAGTAGTGACCAAAGATGCCTAGGATGGAAATATTGAGCAATGAAAAAAAAATCTGAACAAGAACAATAGATTATAAGTTGTCTTAACATTATGAGATTCAAAGCATTTGGAGCCACATTTAGGTGTGGGAAGCATTCCTGGAAAAAAGATTTGTTACCCCCAATTGAAGCCCATTGTATGTGAATTCTTACTACAAGGCAAAGCATAGCATTTTTTAGAAAATAGAAGACATACCTAATCGAGAGTAAAGTAATTGCAACTACTATACTTTTTCAAAAACCCTCCATTCCATCTAAATTTTTCAAAACATTCAAATGTAACATCTCTAGATGAAATATATGCCTACATGTCCTTCACTGGGTAGGAAAAGTTTGTTTGTTTTTGTGGTACCATACTTGCAAATATCAAGAAGTGCACAACCTTCTCTACCAATGATATTAATTGGATGCTTTAGATGCATCAATTTTCGAAAAATGAGAAGTTTGTAAAAAAATCACACATAGAACCTATAGACACTTGTTGAGAGCAAAGTCTCAAGTAATAATAGAAAAATGATTCGTAAATTTTTTGCAAAATCCATCAAAAATTTCATAGCCACTATGTTTGGTTTATGCTTGTCAAGGCCTTGTCTTATCCCATTTCCCTGATTTGAACTCTATACTAAGTCACCGTAGCTTATCCCCACATATTCCAAGCATTGCTGAAAGAAAACATCAACACCAATCAAATTTTTGATGTTGCCTAAGTTAAACATCATGCTTTTCTCCAAATGATCTTAATGAATTTTTTTTTAGCAATTTAGGGAGAAACATGTTTTTTTTATTAACTTTAAGGAGTGAATTGATCTCTAGAAGGTAGAAATTATCTTGATATGTGAACTATTACCAAAGAAAATAAATTACACCTTCAAAAAGTAGAATTGTAGAAGAAGAATGGTACCTAATTGGGAAATAGGCACTTTGTTGCTATGAATACGTTTGTTGAACCCTTTGCCATATTTGAAGAATCTAAAGTGGATGTCTTGGAATTAGGAATCATTTGTCTACATGAGCTTTACGAGGATGATTTTTCCATTTGCTCCCTACATTTTGATGTGCTTGCAAAAACCAAGTAGAAAATCAAGGAAGCCAACAATTCTGGTAGACAACCTTCCTCAATCAACAACAAGATAGTAGACACTCCTGCATCCAAAAATTCTTCATGGCATGAATAGTTTTGCAATGACTTGTTATATTTACATATGCCAACATATATAGAATTAGGAAGGGACAAGTTGTTTACAAAAGCAACTTGAAAATCAATAGCCCAACAAATTCTAACCAAGGAACAAGCTCACCTAGTCACTAAACTACTAAAAGTTGTTTGAGTTTATTAACACCTATATTCACATATAATACTAAACTTTCCAAAAAAATGACTATTATTGGAGAGAGTTCACTATAAGAAAGTAGTAAATATATATATTGGTACAATTTTCACAAAATTATATGATTTCAAAGAAAGTATATCGGGGCTTGTGTCGTCTTATGAATCATAGGTATAATTGATTTTGGGTTTAAAGGAGAACACACTTAATGGGGTTTGCCTTATCCCATTTCAATGACTTAAGCTTGATGTGGAATCACCTAAACTTCTTTTAAAAGATATTAAACATTGTCCATCAAATCAACTCACATGTCTAATGCCCCTTTTTTAATGTACATGTTTACCTTATAATATGGATTTTTGATAAAAGTACAGTCAATTTAAAATTAATTTTTTTAAAATACAACACATAAGAAAATATTCAAATTCTATAACATTTTATGTCACATTGAAAGTTGTCTATTGAAGATATATCTTCCACAATTTTCATATCGGTCACTTGTTTTTTAAAAAAATTATATTAAAGATGTTTTTTGAAAAAACACTTTCCATATTAAAACTATTAAGAATTCACAACAATTTTGACAACGCTGAAAGTTATCTCTTAAAGAAACACCTTTCACAATTTTTATATTAGGCACATATTAAAAATAACTGAATTTTTAATAAAAGTGTCTTTTGAAAAAACATTTTTCATATTGAAAGAATTACAAATTTATACTAAAGATGACTTTTGAAAAAAACATTTTCCATATTAAAAATATTGAGGAATTTACGACAGTTTTGGTCATGTTGGAAGTTGTCACTTAAAGAAACAATTTACACAATTTCATATTAGACACACATTGAAATTAAAAAATGAATTTATATTAAAGTTGCCTCTTGAAGTAATATTTTTACGTGATACAAGTTGTTTATCTTTAGTAAAAAATTATCTAAACTTAAAAGAAAAAAAAGTTCTCTTAAAGTTGTTTTTTGAACAAACAACTTCTATGCATAAGAATATTACCTTTTAAAGTAACAATTTTAATGAAACACACCTAGTAAAAACAAGAGGCTAATAAACATCAAATACAATATTTCCTGATTAAAAATGAAAAAATAATATAACAAATTAATGATATAGTTAGTTGCATTTTTTTCTCAGGATTTAAAATTTGAAGGTGACTTTGGAAATCATTTGGTAACTATTTTTAATTTTTTTTTATAAAATAATTGATAACAAAAAAAATGAAAAAAGAAAAGCAAAATTATAAAAATAGAGAATATAAAATTATATCCAAACTACATCTAAGTGGTGCTTTGCCTTTATTCTTTATTTGAGTGATACCCCCACAAAATATATAGTTGGACTATCTACTGGACCCCCACTTGATGTCTCAAAAATAAGAGAATTATAAAATAAAGTCTTAAAAATATTAGCACCATTAGGTAGCAGAGTCTGGATGCTAGAGTAGTTATAAACTTGCTGACTCACCTCGTTGGAGTGGATAGCCTCCAATTAAGGGCTGGTGGGTTTTTTGTTGTCTTTTTGGTGGTGAGGCTTAGCTAATTTGTATACCCCTGTATACGTGTGGCTTTTTGGCCTCTTATCAATATATTCTGTGCTTACTTATAAAAATAAATAAATAAATAAACTTGCTGACTCACGGGGAATTGGTAAATGAAAATAAAACACAAAGCATAAAGTACCTGGGCCAATAAATGCAGAGGAGAGCAAGAGCTTCGACGGAAGGGCCTCATGATAAGATCACCTCCTCATTTTTCGTATCGTCTAAGTCGAACGCTATGCAGGGGATGTGAGAAATGTTGGGCCATTCTTTCCCTTTATCCCTTTGGCACCGTTTCTTCAGCCGAGGACACTCTTTAATATAAAGACGTGAAAGGGAGGAGGGCAGCCCTTGTTTTGGGAAGGACTTGAGGTTTCCACAATTCTGAATCTGCAGAGTTTCAAGAGAGGTGAGGTGCTGAAACCCCTTATTGTCCAGGGATTTCAGATTTGAAAAACCCCTAATTTCAAGGGAGGTGAGAGCGGAGGGCAGAAATCGCTCCTCGGGAAATCTTTCTTTCTCATATCCTGCAATCTCCAACATTCTAAGAAAGGGAAGCGTTTGCAAGCCCCACTCCATCTGATTGGCCACGAGTTTGCTGCAATTCCTGATCTTAAGCTTAGATAGATTAGTGGGCAATCCCCCTTCTGGAAATGAATCAATTTCTGGACAATCATTTATATACAAAGCTTGAAGGGATGTAAGGAGGGTGTGCATCCCTTGGGGCAGTGACTTAAGCTTTTCGCATTTCCATATCCAAAGCCTTCTTAAATTGGGAGTGGGCAATCCTCCTTGCGGAAAAGATACCAGATTAGGGCAATTAGATATTTCCAATGACTGGAGAGATGTGAGATCCACGTGGTGAAGTCCATCTGGAATGTAAAGGGACTCCAGATTTGTACAATGTAAATGAAGCGTCTCAAGCTTTGTGAAGGAAGCTAATGGAAAGGACGTGAGAGAATCACAATTACTTATCAAGAAATTGGTAAGGGAAGCGTAGTGGTTGTGCGTCATATCCTCGTGGAGTGCTAACTCCAATTTCTTACACCCGTAGATTGAAAGTCCCTTCAATGAATCAATGTCCCTGGGCAAGGACCTCAGAGAACCACAACCCCCGATTACCAAGAGTTGGAGAGTAGTATTATTTTGCATCATTCCCTCTGGTAGGGACTCCAGAGTGGGACAGCCTCTGATTTCAAGCCTTTCAAGCATGGGTGGCAGCACCATCTCCGGAAAAGATGCGAGACTCTCACAAGTCTTGATGTTCAAGTTTTTAAGAGAGGTAAGGCTGTGAAGAATGGGTGGAATTTCCTTTAGCTCGGGACAACAATACACACACAACTCTACAAGAGAATTCAGTTGTCCTAATTCATCTGGTATTTTGCAAACATTGATTATATACAAAGAAGCCAATGAGGTGAGACTGCCCGCACTCCTAACCATCACATCATCACATTCATTCAACATCAATTCACGAATGGAGGGAGCCATTGGAAGACAACACACCAGCTGCTCGCATTCACTAATCTCAAGTTTTGTTAATTTAGGAAGGTGTTTGGGTAAATCCTTTTTCAGCTTTGGACATTTCTTGATATAAAGCTCCTTCAAACAAGGGAATTCAATTTCACGACAAACCCATTCCTCCCACTCTAACATCTCTTCGAACCTCAGAATCTCTAGGGATCCAAATGGCTTAATTGAAGTTGAACTACAATAGCTATTCCCATACAACTCTACACCTACCTTTCGCACACCAGCCATCTTCACAATACAGAGATCCTTGAGAGACTGTAACTGCCCAAGTGGCGGCAAAGACAAGCAATTTTTACAATCTCTAAGTTGTAAGAAAACTAAATTCATGAACGAAGGATCTTCTAACCATTTTGGAAATTTTATGCCATAGAAGCATTCAATGCTGAGCCTTTTCACCTTGTTATGAGGCTGAAGCTTTTCGAGAACTTTGGTTTGAATCTCCAAGTCACCAACAATCGCATTTCGATCCCATGCAAACACTAAGTCGTGAAGGTCTTCCTTTTTCATCAAATTAACTTCTGTAGCATTCTCCACATTCTGCAACTTTAAAATGGAGAGTGCTCCTTGTAGGTGTGCAAGATCTCGTAACTCCCCGAGTCTTGCACCACCATGCTTGCCAACAACAAAAGTAGTCAACATTCGAAGATCTTTTAATCCATTGATTCCCATTGGCATCCCTTCTATTTTTGCTTTAGAAATATCCAAATGACGCAAGTTGATGAGCTTTCCAATCTCGGCCGGTAACTCGGTAAGCCAACGACATTCTGACAAAATCAATGATTGCAAATTCAAAAGCATACCTATTGATTTAGGTAACTTCCGAATTTTAGTGTTAGAAAGGTTCAAATACCGCAAATGTTTCAAATTTCCCAATGAATCGGGCAAATAAGTGATATTATAGTAAGATAAGGATAAAACCCGCATACATCTGAATTTCGGCAATACATCGTGTAGGACTTTATCACTTAAGTAGCATTTATAGCCAGACTTACTTAATGGTAGGAACGTCCGTAATTTATCGATGTCATGAAGGGGATCAAATTTCTTGGAGATTTCAAAATATTCACGATCGTATGACAAATGTCGAGCATTCTTTGAAACATTTTTTTGCTGTCCCATTTCCAATCTGAAACAAAATTCTCCGGATACAAATTGAGCCAAATCGTGAATCAAATCATGCATCACAAACATTGACTTATTATGACCGGATTGTTGAAAGAAAGACCTTGATAATAGGTTCTGAAAACATATTTCACCAACATCTTCCATCGTCTCCCCTCCTTTCAAGCTACCCACTAAACCTTGCGCCATCCACAACAAAATTAACTCCTCCTTTTGAAATTCATAATCCTTTGGAAAGATGGAACAATATGCAAAGCACTGCTTCACTTTTGTAGGGAGGTAATGGTAACTCAAGTGTAGAGCCGGAAGAATTCTACTTTGTTCTGTTCGTAAATCCCATATTTCGCTGTTCAGCATATCCTTCCAAGTCTTCTCATCTTGTTTACAGCGCAACAGACCTGCCAATGTATTTGCAGCCAAAGGCAAACCGTCACATTTCTTTATTATTTTCCTACCAATAGGTTCCAAGTTTTGGCGGGCATCTGGAGTTGCGTTTTCGAAGGCAATGCCTGCAAATAGTGACCAACAATCTTCATCAGAGAGTTTACTAAGATGATGGGAAGAGGTGGTGCGCATAATAGATGCAACATCTTCAAGACGAGTTGTTACCATTACCACACTGCCTTGTGCTCCATTTCTAAAAGGAGCTTGTAAGGTACTCCAGCGACTGGGTTCCTCATTCCATATATCATCCAGCACAAGGAAAAACCTTTGTCCCTTCAACTTTTCCTGCAAACTATTTTGTAGTGATTGCAGTGTATTAGAAGTATCAGATGAATGCCTAGAGACCGACTCTAAAATTGCTTTCGTTATCCCTACCAAATCAAACAGATCAGATACACACACCCAAACTCTGATATCGAAATTGTCCCCAACCCTCTTGTCGTTATAGATCATTTGAGCGAGGGTTGTTTTTCCAACCCCACCCATACCAACAATCGGAATCACCTGAACCTTATCAGCACTAGCTATTTCATCAGATAGCAACAATTCCATGATCTTCTCCTTATCACCATCCCTACCATAAAACTCAGCCTTA
Source organism: Vitis riparia (assembly GCF_004353265.1). Classification (NCBI taxonomy): domain Eukaryota; kingdom Viridiplantae; phylum Streptophyta; class Magnoliopsida; order Vitales; family Vitaceae; genus Vitis; species Vitis riparia. The sequence goes on along the minus strand of NW_023269804.1, from coordinate 96,646 downwards.
TCTATCAAAGAAGTAGTCAACCTTTGTTCAGTCACTGATGACACCCCTCCAACACTCTGTGTCAGATGGAGACCAGACTTTCTTTTTACAATCTCATCTAATTCTCGGGTGATTATCTTGATCTTTTGACCAATCTTCTTATTGAAAATCACACCGCTAGGATGAAAAGAGGGGATAAACTTCCATACCTTGCTGGTGCTGGTTTGGGGCCCTTGTACCCAACTGCATCGCTTAGCCTCCATGTCAAACTCGTCCAGGACATCTTCGATGTCGTAAGCTAAAGCTTTGAGATCGTCCACCCACCTCTTCACCGCTTCCTCCCGAATCTGCCTCTGCTCAGCATCATGCAGCACTGCTTGGAGATGCAACAAAGTGTTCCTCCACTCCTGGAGCACTGCTGTGTCTACTTTGATCCGGCGTGCATAATCTAACAAAGGGGTAGCCACCAGCTTGTCCAGCACCACCTCAAACAAGGAAGACAGAAACGCCTCCACCACAACCATCTTTTCTTCCGAAATGAAGGAATCAAAGACTCACAGAGAAATACAACCAGCACGGGAAATGAAGCTTTTGTTGGGAAAGCCTCTGCTTGTGTACAGACATGAAGTAGGGAAAAGGATGAAGAATTCATCCAGCTTTAAATACTGTTTTACCCTTGTCCATTCTTAAGCTCATGCTTACTGTATGGAAGAATGAGAAAACAGAGGAGGGTATTTCAGGAAATTTGTCAAAACTTGACGTCCAAAGCAAATGCCAAAAAAAAAAAAATGTATAAATTGATTTGATTCCCTTGCAAGTGGGGGAAAAAATATTACAAGTGGTAGTAGTAGGGAAAAAAATAATGTGCCTATAAAACAAGTGATTTTGAAATTGGATCCATCTACGAGACCCCCAAGATTCTAATTCTTATAATATTTGTGACAAACAACTGGACGGCAACCAAGTTTTGCTTTTCAAAATTTTTTAGTATTCCACCAAGAACAAGGAATATCAAATATCCAAAATATGGACAATTTGATTGGAATTGTTCTGAAAATTTGTATTACATCTAACATAGATTTGAAAAGAAAAGAAAAAGGGAAAAGAAATAAGAAGAAAAAGAAAACTTTAGATCTAAAAAGAAATTTTCTTCAAAATTCTCATTTAATGAGATTGTTTAAAAACATATAAATTTTTTAATGCAATTAGAGAATAGAAAGAGAAAGTATTTATTGAATTGAACTAGTATATTTATGCTTTTTCTTTTGTTATTTTTCTATTACTTCAATAAACCAAGGTCATGTTTGATTCCTAGTAAGTATTAAGGAAATATTTCAAAAATATTAAAAGAAAATTATTTTCTCATATTAAGTTGTAATATGAAAAATATATATAAAAAAATTTGTAATTAAAATTCATTAAAAAAATCATGTATTTTTAAATAATTTAATTTTTCTATTGAAAAGTTATAATAAGTAAAATGAGTTTGAAATAGCATATGAAAAATAATTTACTACCTTCAAATTTATTTTTTTATTTTCTTTCATTTGTTCTTTTCTTTTTTTCTTTTTTTTTTTTTTACATTTTTCATCAAATTTTCTTAAAACCAAACATATTTTAAATAAAACCTTAGGTTACCTTTGACAAGATAAAATAAGATAGAATATGTATATATATATATACATAATATTTTAAGGTGGTATGTTGAGATATGTTATATTATATAATATTTATATTTAAATTTTGAAATAAATAAAAAAATAATATGAAATATATATTATTTTCAATATTTAAAATAAAAATTATATCATATTCAAATATTTTTTATTTAAAAAAAATAAAAATTTTGTTATGTTCAACAATATTCATGATTAAAATATTTAAATTTCACAAATAAATTTTTTTTATACTATGTCATTTAATATATAAAAATAATTTATATTTGATATATTAATATTATTTTATAAATTTTTTTTTTCAGTTTTTCTTTTTTAATCGTCAATTTAGTTTATAATAAAAAAAATTATTTTGTAAAAAGAGTATATTAAAAAGATAAAAAATAGATAAAATAAATAAATTTTTGATATAGGGATATATTTCATATCTTACCATCAGAAAAAATTAATAATATATTTCACTACTTATCATATCTTATGTTTGATTGAATATAGGATAGGATAAAGATAATTTATTATATCTCATCACCAATCAAATATAGGATAAGATATAATATCTCATTTCTTATACTATCTCATATTATATCCGATCAATCAAACATAATCTTAAAGTTTGAATGTTGAAGATTTTACAAACCATATATAAAATAAAAAAACATAAAGAAAAAATGGAGCCAAAGAGAAAATAAAGAAAATATATTGATTTAATTTTTTTTTCTTCTTCTATATAAATAATGGTGAATTAGAATTTCTAATTCACATATCTTTTAATTTTAAAAATGATTAATAAAATTAAATAATCATAATTAAAATGTGGAGCCTTTTTTGAAATGTGGTCTTTCTTTCCCACCTCCAACCTAGAACAAGCTTTTGATCTAGATACAAAATGTACCAAATCATGAATCAAACCATGCAATATCACAAAAAATGATTTACAATAACTAGATTGACCTTCAATCTAGAACAAAATTTTGATCCAGATACAAACTGTGTCAAAACGTGAATCAAATCATACATCACAAAAAATTATGATATGAAGAAATTAAAAAAGAGGCGACCTACTTCTTCTGTTTTGTTTTTATTTTTATTTTTTTGTTTCATTGGGTGTACATAGAGAGTGACCCATATTCCCGTCATATTAAATAAGATATTTTTGAGAGTTTGAAAGACTTGGTTTGCGTAGGGAAAGGCTCATGAAATGTATTTTAATATATTATTCATCTAGGTTTTTTGAAAAATTAATAGAAACATATTTAATAGTTGGAATAGTATATAAGAACATGTTTGAGGCTCATTCCAATGAGAGTACTTAATACTTATAAGTATGATTAACAAAATTATAAAAATCACTTTATAGAATTAAAGAGTCTTTTGATTCTTAAACTAGCATTTTTTTAAATATTATTTTTCTTAGATATTGTATTACTAAAAACACTATCAAAAAGAAATTTATATAAGATGCAAATACTTGGTGGATTCAAACTCGAATTTTTAACATAAAATCTCTCAAAATATGGAAATTCAAATATTTGTAGAGATAAAAATCCCTATGCAAGCGCTTGAGCACTTCGAGCAACAATTGAGCGCTTGAGGAGTTTTAGGGCTAAGGAGCTCAAAGGGTTTTTAAAATTTTTTTTTTTAGTTTAAAACATATCATCCACACCATGATTTAACTCATTCTAATTTGTTTTTCTCAAATCTTTTTATAGTTACCTATGTTATCCCAATTAATCATGCAGCAACCTTGAGTTTTGAATCTTCAATGGAGAGTAAAACAATTTAAAAAGGTTCAATGTTAGAATATTTGAAATAAAATTGTCACCTCTTAATTACATGGCCTAATCTATCAACAATTCTAAATTTTTAAATTCATAGGATCGCTTCATCATGGATTTTAGAATTGTTTTCTTATTTTCATAACATCAAGTTGATTAGACAAACAAACCTAAACGCTCCCCACCCTCTCATCATTGTAAATAATCTAAGCAAGGGTTGTCTTTCCAACCACATCATGCTAACAATGGAAATTACAAAGACTCTATTATCCTTAGTTGTTTCATCCAACATTAGCAGTCAATAATCTTCTCCTTATTAGTATTTGTACCATAAACCTGAGTCTCATCCACCAAAGAAGTAGTCTATAACTTTTCTTTAGTGGCAAGTGAAATCCCTCCAATACACTTCCTTAAGTGAAGATCAAGTAAAGGAACTATTCAAAGAGATACACAGAATCAAGTACAAAAAAGGTTGAAAGATACTTCTATCAATATTTTTCATAAATTTTTCATAAATTTAAATATTTTAAAATAAAACAACAAAATTTTATTAAAAAAAAAAGTTTTAAGTCAAAATCGTAGTTAGTGTCTACAGTTTTATCAATTTAAAAAAAAATTAAAACCAAATTTACCAACTAAGATTTTATCACATTAAATAAATAAATAACTAGGCCACATGGATGCATATGTTGTTGGAAATATTAGTTTGGAAATTATTTTGGCTGAAATCTAGTATGTGGATTTGTTTTTAAATGAATTATTTTTGCTCAAAACTCCATTCAAAAACTAAACCTTTTCTTCTCCCGTTTTTCTTATTTTCTCTCATTTCCTTCCTTTTCCTAGTTTCTTTCTCTTATCCTTCATCATTTTCCTCTTTTTTTTTTACACTGAAATTAAAAAGAGAAGAAAAAAATGTTACAAGGTGAGTCTCCAGGCTTTTGGGCGTGATCTGCCATAGAAAGATCATAACCGTTAGCTTGGCTTTCCATCAAAAAAATGGAAAAGAAATTCTGTTAGGATTTTGAATGAGTAGATGTTGAGAGATTAACCAATAAGGCATTTTAACAATTCTTGTTAATATATTCTCTTTTCCATAAACTCATGATGAGTTGAACAAGTGGGGACTTTATTGGCATTGCCATACCCATACGTCCATCAATTTCAATATATGGGTCCCCCATATTGGACCACTCACGATAATGATTCAGAGTTGGTAGATTGCATTGAAGTTCTTGGCATTGTGGAGTCCACAAAGCGCGTGAATGACTTGACTAATGAAAAATCAAGATTGAACACTGATATCTTCTTGTTACTAAATTTCAATATCAATGAAAAAGCATTCTTCAGTCCTTTTCTATGGAATCTTGGGGTCTACTCCATTTAAATTAACCATTTCATATTCAATGTGTTTTCAAGTGTTAATGTGAAAATAATTTGGAAGTTCCAATTTTTATGGTTAAGAAGTAGCAAATACCCTCATTTTTTGAATTAGCAAAATATCAATGAAAATAATTTGCTAAATTGAATTAGCAAGTAGCCCCAATGGGATAGAACAATCATTTTTTGAATCAAGCCCTACATTGTTGTGATCTTGAGGCCTCAATACCCTCAATGGGATTGCCAATTCTACTCGATGATCAGTCATGAAGTGGCAAATAGTTCTAACCACTGACTTTACAACCGAACTAATTAACCATTAATTTAGATTAAGCGAGCAATTAGCTCTAATATAAGATAAAATTCCATCAAGCAAAGGAAACAATGGCAGTCATCTACTATAAAGTGATGAAACTAAAAATGGAGGTATTTCTAGCCACTTACAAAAGTAAAATGGGAGAAGAGACATGGAACATAGTTAAAAGAAGATCATTACTATTCAAAATGCAATAATTCGTTAGATTTGGAATCATATCAGTAAAGCTGAATGACTAGAAGATATTGAATAGCCCCCTATCATGCTGAATTATAGAAATAGTACAACTTCATAATATCTCATCATAAAACACTCCTAGGGGGAAATAGAAGGAACAACATATATTGGGAAAAATGTTTCATGTATTCAAAATTGAAAGACCTAAGAACTGTTGCCATGGAGGTTTCCAACAACTGCAAATGCTGCCATTTTAGTTGATATATGAATCAATAATGAAGAAGACGGTTCCTTCCTTTCCACAATTGCCCATGTTTTAATCCCATCTATTCAATGGAGAAAAAAAAAAAACTGAATAGCTTGTTCTGATGCCTAGTCATTCAGTTAGTCTGAGTGCTTGTGATTCTGCACCAAATTTGCAACCAATTCTCCACTCACTGCGTGATCCATACATCATATGAACAAGCATCCGAATACAGAGCCATATTTACAACCTAAAAATGGATAAAATGAAATCAGAAAGAAACAGGTTATTATATTCAATAACACATGTCAATACCCGCTTCAAAAAGTAAAAAGGTAAAATCTAATTTCCCCTTAAGAGTTACTGAAAGGTGCATGGAGGACATTATAGGTCCATTGTAGCAAGGAGCCAGCATGAAACTCCATTAACATGGAAAACTATAGTGGTTACAGTAGAAGCCTACAAGTGACGAATTGCAATGCACTGTCCATGAATAAAAACTTGATACAGTTTCAAGTGAAAAGAACAATCCTTGAAATGCATTTCCAACAAATTGCTTTTGTGAAGAACATATTCAATAACTTACCTACATCAATGACAAATCCTTGCACATTTCAGTCAACTTCAAACAACAATTCTCTGCTTTTCCAAATTTAATAGCTTTTCTTGTAATTTTTCCTGTCAAGATTTTTAGACCATGTCAAGATGCACTGCACTAGATTCTCTTGCACAGCTAAAAAAACCCAATAAATTCATCTTCCATTTACTATTACCTCATTTCTCAAACTTGGTTGTCTACCATTTCTTCAAGTTAGGGCATGAGAATTAAGTTACTAGGATGAACATCAACCTGTAATTCACAAACTACACCATTAGCATGACTGTTCAAATTTTGATGACCACTGTTGGATCACAAAAAGACTTTCATTTTTGAGTGACAATAAACTCATCTACAGTGATCAAAAGGAGGATTGCTTACACATGGTTCTATGGTGACAGAAGACCGTAGTTGAAGGTGGCAGAAATCTGTCTGAATACTGTTAGCCAAAGACTGAAGGTAGAGATAATACAGATTATTTTGATGATAGAGTCAGGAAAAACTTCTCATTAATAGCAAAATAGTAATCTGAGTATGGATGTCATTGATTCTACTTCTTACCATGCATAATGATGTACTTGAGTCACATTCAAGTGAGCAGAATAGGGACGGGTATCAATTGCATATCCCATCCATATCATTTCACTTATTTGTGATTCCACGTCACCTTCCCACAAGCAATCTTGTTGGTCAACATCCTAAGAGCAAGCAGTTGTAAATACATCCACAAATTTCACAAAAACTCTAAAACTAAGGTGCTAGTGTGAAAGTGCATCTGCTGTAGGCACAAAAACTATCTAATTTGCGTACCTTTTTATTGTGTTGAAATTCCAAAGTTTAGAACCTACCATTTAATGTTGACTTGAGAAAGGCTCATTAACCATCCTGACATGCTCCAATGAAGCCTCCATCAAATGTCTTTGCAATGGCTGCTACTTTGGTTCAAGTACCTTTTTCATATGCTACAATGGTGCAAAATGAATAAGAAACTGATAAAACAGTTAAATATTTTTTATCCACCAATAAACAGTTGAATGCTTCATTGAAGGTAAACAAATTTGTTCAATTGGAGTTTATGTTACTCTTTAATTTCATGCTAACAGTCTAAAACCAATTTGGAGGAAAACAGACAAACCAACAGGAAAAAAGACTATTCAAAGTAAAAGTGAAATTGATAAAGGATCTGAGCAGTATTGTTGAAATGAAAGAAGTAATTTTGTTGAGAGAAGAGATTACCAAAATGCATAATAATGGGAAACAATGTTTCAGCCCTATCCTAATTATCTTGACCATCAAAATGGAAACCAGTGAAACAGAACGCATACGATAACCTCTGAACCATACTTTAAAGATAGAGAGCAGCCTAATATAAGCAAAGATATATTGATAATTCTAATAGTTCGGTATTTTCTCTTGGATAGGTCATCATCTTTCAGCCTTTTACATAACTACTGAATCCAGTGCAACACATGGAGAATGCTTTGCTAATATTAACATTTATGTTTCATTTGTACTATTAAAGATTAAGAAATAATATAGTTTACATTTATAGAAGTAAGAAATGAAAATAGGTTGTAGGACATCAAAATAAATCTCTTCTACCTTAAAAGAGACAACCTATAGTTTTTCACAATTGCTTGTATTTAATAGTAGTAAAGAAAACTCAAGCATTTTATAGAAAAGCGGGTCAATGCAAATTAAAGCTAGTAACATCATATGATCTTCAAAACTAAATAATAGAAATGAAATGCCAAAACAAAAAATCTAGGTAGAATTTTTACCTAGATTATGTCAACCAAATTAATGAGTGACAACCAAATATTATATCAACCGAAGTGTAAATTAATAAACAGAACACCAAATCACATGAGCTACAACTCTTGACAAGTAGTGCTACCTTCCAAAGAATGGAGCACTCACAATTACAATCCTTCCACAGATGAGTAAAAAACTTTTCTTTGGAGCAAGATCATGGAATAAATGTAAATGCATGCATTTGTCTAAAGGATTCTTGACTGCTAGCAGCGACTAAAACTCCTAGGATGGCAATCTTCAGTGGTCAAAACACCAACAATAGCATAGGACAAGTTGTCTTCACATTATGAGGTTCAAATAATTTGAATCCACCATATAGGTGTGACATTCCTAGAAATTGGATATAGATAAGGAGGACATTCCTAGAAATAGGATACAAATAAGGTTATCTCCAATTGAAATTCATTGTGTGAATTCTCAATATAAGGCAAAACAAAATATTTTTTCCGAAAGTAGAAGACATACCTAAAAGAAAAGGATATTTTGATATGAAAGTGAAAGAGACATTTTGATCGTGCTTATGTGACATAAATACCTCTTCCAAACTCTTCATAGCATGAATGGGAATCTAGGTCTAAGGGTAACCACATAATACAAACTTACAGTACTTCACTAAAACAATGTAGATTGAATTTGTATAGACTGTAATCCTCAATAACCAAACAAATGACGTAGGATAGTCATTCCCATATTATTAAATTCAAAGCATTTAGCAAAAGTAGATATTATGTTTGATGATTATAATTTTAATACTTTTATTAAAGATGAGGGTGTAAAAGATTTAATTGAACTTTTATTAAAGGAAAAATAAAGATGTTTGTATTTTTAGGTAAATTATACTGAGAAAGTGTAAGGTCTAGTTTAATAATTCTATCTAATGTCATCAAAAGTTGAATTTGACCTTCAACTCTTGTTTTTAGCATTTAAGAAGTTTTTCCAAACATAGATTCAATAAATAAAATATTATAAAAATTACTTACAAATGATTTAGGGAAACAGAAGAGTATAAGAAGATGGCAGGAATAGGTTTGAATACTTGAATTCAAGCTACTAAACCTAATAACCAAGAGGAGAATCAGTCTACATACCTGATTAAGCTCTTCCTATACAGAATGGCATGTCCAAGACCTATTGAAGAGAGAAGAATGGGAAAGTGGATTAATTGCTTATTGTCTCTATTTAATTCCATGTCCTCATGATTCCACATTATAGTCTAACCAGCAAATCTTGATCAGAATATCCATCCTGGGATCAGGCATGTGTAAATGCATCCACATGTTTCCAAAAATCAAAAAACAAAAAACTCAAAACTAAATTATAGGGCAAGGATTGATTTAATTTCCTCTCTTATACAGGTTTTAGTATATAAAAGTGCATTTGTGAAAGGCATAGAAGCTATCCAATTTTCGTACCTTTTTATTGCATTGAAATTCCCAATGTTTAGGACTTGTCATTTATGGTTGACATCAGTAGAATGCACCTTGACATGCTCCAATGGTGTCTCCTTCAAATATCCCTCCTGTGGCAGTTATGCAGGTACAAGTACAGTACCCTTTTTAAAATGCTTCAATGATGCTCGATGCAGAAGCAGAATAACATGAAGTGGGAGACATGTTTAAACAGCTAACACATATAGAAGAAACTAATGTAACAATTAAATCTTCTTTATCCAGCAGTACTTAGTTGAATACTTCATTAAAGTTAAACAGAGCTGTTCAATTTTGGAGTTTATATTAATCTTAATTTCATACTAGGAGTTTAAAAACAATTTCATAGGGAAACTGATAAATGTAATAGAAGCGAGGATGATTTAAAATATTTGGAATGTAAAGCAATCTAAGTGTTGTTATTGAAATGGAAGAAGTGATTCTATTGAGACAAGAGATGGCAAAATGCATAATAATAGAAAACACTATCATAGCTACCTTGAACATCAAATGCAGACAACAATGGAACAAAATGCATTTGATTAACCTCTGTACCGTACTTTAAAAAGACCGAGCAGCCTATCATTTCTCAACGTTGTCTAATCAGGTATCATAATGTGAAATTGAAAATGTTTTATTCCATAAATAGTTGGTGAAATATATAGTAGGCTTTGCAACTATATTTTTGATGGTTTAACCCAGACCTAGGTGCAACAACTTCCTTTAGTTCATCAAGCACATGAACCATTTCCATTCACTTAGAATCTCAACAACAATAACTTTTTTACTTGTTCTTTGATTCATTAGCTTATACTCAATAATTGGAAATTTGAAAAATATAAGCAAAAATATGTGTTGAATGCGTAAGCAAAAGGATCCTCTGCTTTTTTTCATGATGATTCTAACAGTTCATCATTTTTCGTTGGATATAACACGATAGTTCAGCCTTTTACATAATTATTGAGTCTAAAACAACAAATGGACAGTGCTTTTGTTTACATAAACATACCTTTCAAGGAATGGAGCAGCCGCAATGGCAATCCTTAAGCAGAGTACTAAACTTTTGTTTGGAGCAAGATCATGGAATCAATGCAATGACATTGCCTTCAGGATTCTGGACTGGTAGCAATGATCAGAAATGCCTAAGATTGAAATCTTGAGCAGTGAAAAACAATCTCTTGACAAGAACAACAACAAACTAGATGTTGTCCTCACATTATGAGATTCAGAGCATTTGAATCCACATTCAGGTGTGGCCCCTAGTAAAAACATTAGTTATCTCTTATTAAAACTCATTGTATGTGAATTCTTACTACAAGGCAAAGCATAGAATTTTTCAGAAAATAGAAGATATACCTAATTGAGGGCAAGGTACCTTGCAGCTGCTAATACATTTTCCAAAACACTCCATTCTATCTGAACTTTTTCAAAACATTCTCTTATGGATGATATGCCCACATGTCCTTCATCGGCTAGCAAAATTTTGCTCCCTTTGTGGCATCATACATGTAGATATCAAAAAGCGCACAATCTTTCTCTACCAATGATATTAGTCGGATGCTTTAGAAGCATACCTGTTTCAAAAATGAGAAGTTTGTTCAAAGGTCACACCATAAAACCTACAAATACTTGTTGAGAACAAAGTCTAAAGTAACAAAGAAAATGGTAATCATAAAAATTTTGCAAAATCCATAAAAAATTTCAGTCATCATGTTTTGTTTATGTTTCTCAAGGCCCTGCCTTATCCCATTTCTATGATCTTAAACTCCATGTTGAGTCACCTTAGGCTATCCTAGCAAATTTCAAGCATTGTTGAAAGCAAACATCAACATCAATCAAATTTGATGTTGTCTTAGTTAAACATCATGTATTAACATTGGGGAGTCAAATCGATTCTTTGCAAGGTAGAAATTATCTCATAATGTGAATTATTGCTAAAGAAAATAAATTACACCTTCAAAAAGTAGAACGATAGAAGAAGAATGGTACCTAATTAGAATCTATGAATACATTTGTTAAATCCTTTGACATATCAGAAGAATCTAAATCGTAATGTCTGGGAAGGAATGATTTGTCTGCATGGGCTTTACCATGTTGATTTTTCCATTTGTTCCCTACATTTTGATGTGCTTGCAAAAACCAAGTAGTGAATCAAGTAAATTGACAATTCTGGTGGACAACCTTCCTCCATCAATAAGATGATAGTAGATACTCCTGCATCCAAAAATTTTCATGACATGAATAGTTTTGCAATGAATTGTGATATTTACATATGTGAGCATATGTAGAATTAGAAAAAGGTTAGTTGTGTACACAAGCAATTTGAAAACTAATATCCCAACAAATTATAACCAACGAATGACTTATATGATTTCACACATAATAGTTGTTTGAGTTTATTAACACTTATATTCACACATAATACAAAACTACTCAAAAAATGGTTGTTATTGTAGAGAGTTTACAATAAGAAAGCTGTAAATATACGTATTGGTACAATTTTCACAAAATTATATGATTTCAAAGTAGGTATATTGGGCTTGTGGTCGTCTTATGAATCATAGGTATAGTTGATTTTTGGGCTCAAAGGAGAACATATTTACTAAGGTTTTACTTTATCCCATTTCAATGACTTATGCTTCATGTGGAATGACTTAAACTTCCGTTAATAGATATTATGTTTTTTCCGTCAAAGTCACACACGGAAATCAACAAACTCTCATGCCTAATGCCCTTTTTTTAGTGTGTTTACCTCCTAAAATTTCTTCATAGGAAAAAAAATTAAGCTATATTTGGTTGCTAAAAAGTACTAAAGAAAAATAAGGAAAATAATTTTCTCACATTTGCTTTATCATGGAAAATATGAAAAAGAAAATCATTTTTTTTTTGCAAAGTGCATTACTAAACAATTTAGTTTTTTCTTCACATTTTCCTCTCTAATTTCTTTCCCTAAAACTTAAGCTATTTGAGAAAGAAAATTTTAATCCATACATATATTATTAAATGAGCAACAAGATCTACTCCAATAGCATTGGTGAAACAAATTCAATGGGTAGAACCGTTCTTGAGGCCTCTTTGTTAAGCCCATTCAAAAAATTTGCACTTACCATTAGCTCATGAAAAATGAAATTTCAAGTAAAAAGCATAAAAAAAAATAATAATAAAATAAAAAAGAAAGATAAAACAGAAAATGTAGCAACAACAGAAAAAAAAATTTTAATGATATGTTGTGGTAGTGGAAAAGAAATTCGAAATCACAAGAGGAAGGAGCTTTTATAGTCGTATGCAATTCTTAATTGAAAACTAAACCTACAAGATATTCACAGAGCCAAATACAATGTTTCTTGATTAAACAGGAAAAATAAAATAATATAACAAAGCATAGTTATAAATGGGAATGAAAATATGGAACACAAAGCATAAAGTACCTGGGCTAATAAACGCAGAGAAGAGCAAGAGCTTGGATCGAAGGCCTTCATGATAAAATCACCTCATCTTCCCAATCGTATGTTATGCAGGGGATGTGAGAAATCTTGGGCCATTCTTTCCCTTTATCCCTTTGGCATCGTTTCCTCAGTAGAGGACAGTCATCAATATCAAGACGAGAAAGGGAGGAGGGCAGCCCCTGTTTTGGGAAGGACTTGAGGTTTCCACATTTCCAAATCTCCAGAGTTTCAAGAAAGGCGAGGTGCTGAAGCCCCTTATTGTCCAGGAATTTCAGATTTGGAAAACCCCTAATTTCAAGGGAGGTGAGAGTGGAGGACAGAAATCGCTCCTCGGGAAATCTTTCTTTCTCACATCCCTCAATCCCCAACGTTCTAAGAAAGGGAAGCGTTTGCAAGCCCCACTCCATCCGATTGGCCACGAGTTTGTTGCAATTCCTGATGTGAAGCTCAGATAAATTAGTGGGCAAACCCCCTTCTGGAAATGAATCAATTTCTGGACAATTATCTCACCTAGTCACTAAACTAAACTAATAGTTGTTTGAGTTTATTAACACCTATATTCACATATGATACTAAACTTTCCAAAAAAAATGACTATTATTGTAGAGAGTTCACAATAAGAAAGTAGTAAATATATATATATATTGATACAATTTTCACAAAATTATATGATTTCAAAGTAAGTATATCAAGGCTTGTGGTTGTCTTATGAATCATAAGTATAATTGATTTTTGTGGTTGCCTTATCCCATTTCAATGACTCAAGCTTGACGTGGAATCACCTAAACTTCTTTTAAAAGATATTAAGCATTGTCCATCAAAATCACACGAAAATCAACAAGCTCACATATCTAATACCCTTTTTTTAATGTACGTGTTTACCTCATAATACGGATTTTTGATAAAAGTACAATCAATTTAAAATTAATTTTTTAAAATACAACACATTAAAAAATATTTCAAATTCTACAGCATTTTATGTCATATTGAAAGTTGTCTATTGAAGATCCACGATTTTCATATCGGTCACTTATTTTTAAAAAAAATTATATGAAAGATGTTTTTTGAAAAAACACTTTCCATATTAAAACTATTAAGAATTCACAACAATTTTGACAATGCTGGAAGTTATCCCTTAAAAAGACACATTTCACAATTTTTATATTAGACACATATTAAAAATAACTGAATTTATAATAAAAGTGTCTTTTGAAAAAACATTTTCCATATTGAAAGAATTACAAATTTATACTAAAGATGACTTTTGAAAAAAACCCTTTCCATATTGAAAATATTAAGAAATTTACAACAGTTTTGGTCATGTTGGAAGTTGTCACTTAAAGAAACAATTTCCACAATTTCATATTAGACACACATTGAAATTAAAAAATGAATTTATATTAAAGTTGCCTTTTGAAGTTGTTTATCTTTAGTAAAAATTAACTAAACTTAAAAGAAAAAGAAGTTCTCTTAAAGTTGTTTTTTGAACAAACAACTTCTATGTGTAATAATGTTGTCTTTTAAAGTAACAATTTTACTGAAACACACCAAGTAAAAGCAAGAGGCTAATAAACATCGAATACAATATTTTCTGATTAAAAATGAAAAAACAATATAACAAATTAATGATATAGTTAATTGCATTTTTTTCAAGATTAAAAATTTGAAAGTGACTTTGGAAATCATTTGGTAACTATTTTTAATTTTTTTAAAAAAAAATTGATAACAAAAAAAATGAAAAAAGAAAAGCAAAATTATAAAAATAGAGAATATAAAATTATATCCAAACTACATCTAAGTGGTGCTTTGCCTTTGTTCTTTATTTGAGTGATACCCCCACAAATTATATCTGGACTCTCTACTGGACCCCACTTGATGTCTCAAAAATAAAAGAATTATATAAAAGGAAAAAAATAAAGTCTTAAAATATTAGCACCATTAGGTAGCAGAGTCTGGATGCTAGAGTAGTTATAAACTTGTTGATTGACGGGGAATTGGTAAATGAAAATAAAACACAAAGCATAAAGTACCTGGGCCAATAAATGCAGAGGAGAGCAAGAGCTTCAATGGAAGGGCCTCATGATAAGATCACCTCCTTATTTTTCTTATCGTATCTGTCGAACACTATGCAGGGGATGTGAGAAATGTTGGGCCATTCTTTCCCTTCATCCCTTTGGCACCGTTTCTTCAGCAGAGGACACCTTCTAATATAAAGACGAGAAAGGGAGGAGGGCAGCCCTTGTTTTGGGAAGGACTTGAGCTTTCCACATTTCCAAATCTCCAGGGTTTCAAGAGAGGTGAGGTGCTGAAGCCCCTTATTGTCCAGGGATTTCAGATTTGGAAAACCCCTAATTTGAAGGAAGGTGAGAGTGGAGGGCAGAAATCGCTCCTCGGGAAATCTTTCTTTCTCATATCCTTCAATCTCCAACGTTCTAAGAAAGGGTAGCGTTTGCAAGCCCCACTCCATCCGACAAGCCAAGAGTTTGTTGCAATTCCCGATGTGAAGGTCAGATAAATTAGTGGGCAAACCTCCTTCTGGAAATGAATCAATTTCTGGACAACTAGATATATGCAAATATTCAAGGGATGTAAGGAGGGCGTGCATCCCTTGGGGCAGTGACTTGAGCTTCTTGCAACTCTCTATCGAAAGCCTTCTTAAATTGGGAGTGGGCAATCCTCCTCGTGGAAAAGATACCAGATTAGGGCAATTAGATATTTCCAATGACTGGAGAGATGTGAGTTCCACGTGGTGAAGTCCATCTGGAATGTAAAGGGACTCCAGATTTCCACAATTTGTGATATGAAGATACTCAAGCTTTGTGAAGAAAGCTAAAGGAAAGGACGTGAGAGAATCACAAATTTCAAATATATTTAATTGAGTAAGGAAAGCGTAGTGGTTGTGCGTCATATCCTCAGGCAATGATAACTCCAATTTTTTACAGCACGAGATGTACAATTGTTGGAGAGTAGTATTATTTTGTATCATTCCCTCTGATAGGGACTTCAGAATGGGACAGTGAACAATTTGAAGCCTTTCAAGCATTGGTGGTAGCCCCATCTCCGAACAAGACAAAAGACTGTCACAGAACCGGATATCCAAGTGTTTAAGAGATGTCAAGTTGTGAAGAATGGGTGGCATTTCCTTTAGCTCGGGACAACGATACACAGACAACTTTACAAGAGAATTCAGTTGTCCTAATTCATCTGGTATTTTACAAACATTGCGTATATCCAAGGAAGCCAATGAGGTGAGACTGCCCGCACTCCTAACGACCACATCATCACATTCCACCAACATCAATTCACGAATGGAGGGAGCCATTGGAAGACAGCACACCAGCTGCTTGCATTCTCTAATCTCAAGTTTTGTTAATTTAGGAAGGTGTTTGGGTAAATCCTTTTTCAGCTTTGGACATATCTTGATATAAAGCTCCTTCAAACAAGGGAATTCAATTTCACGACAAACCCATTCCTCCCACTCTAACATCTTTTCAAACCTCAGAATCTCTAGGGCTTCAAATGGCTTAAACGAAGAAGACCCAATATTCCCATAGAACTCTTGTCCCACCTTCTGCACTCCATCAATCCTCATAATAGAGAGCTCCTTGAGAGATCCAAGTTGCCCTAGCGATGGCAAGGATGAGCAATTTTTACAATCGTGGAGTTGCATGGACACCATATTAGTAAATGAATGTTCGCCTAACCAGTTAGGAAATTTTTCACCACAATAGTGCTCGATGGTCAGCTCTTTCAAATTGTTATGAGGTTGTAGCTTTTCAAGCACAGTTGTTTCCTTCTGCAAATCACGAGCAGTAGCATCGCCATCCCACTGCATTACTAACTCATCAAGACGCTCCTTGCCTTTCAAATTAGCCTCGAAGACATCCATAGCATCCACCACATTCCGCAACTTGGAAATGCAAAGTCTGCCACCAAGGTGTGACATGTCCCTCAACTCTTTAATTTTTGCCCCTCTATCCTCACCAACAGCAAAAGCAGTCAATGTTCGAAGACGTTTCAACCCTTCCATTCCCATTGGCATCTCCTTTAAGCTAGTGTCACTAATATCAAGATGACGCAAGTTGATTAGTTTCCCCATTTTTGTGGGCAAATGAGTAAGAGAATGACAATTTGACAACATCAATGTCTGCAAGTTGAAAAGGTTGGTTATTGATTCAGGGAGCC
The DNA here is from genome assembly GCF_004353265.1 of Vitis riparia. NCBI lineage: Eukaryota > Viridiplantae > Streptophyta > Magnoliopsida > Vitales > Vitaceae > Vitis > Vitis riparia. Next base: position 79,631 of record NW_023269804.1, on the reverse strand, counting down.
TTCTAATTGAAGTACGAGAAAGATCTAAGTAGCGTAGGTGTTTCAAAGTTCCAATTGAGTGAGGCAACTCCACAATATGATAATGAGCTAAAGAGAGAACCCGTAAGCATTTCAGTGTTGGCAATAAAAGATTTGAGATCTTCTTGCTTAAAAAGATACGACGAGATTGATGACCTGTATGTACAGGAAGAAAGGTCCGCAAATTATGAGCTTCATAAAATGGATTAAATTTCATGGAGAGTTCAAATTCCTTTGCAATAATATAAGAAGAATGTCTGGTCTGCTTAGAAATTTGATTTTTCTTTCCATCATCCAACCAAGAACAAAATTTCCCCGATACAAATTGTGCTAAATCATGAATTAAATCATGCATCATAAATAGTGATTCATCATCAATGGATCGTTGGAAAAAAGATCTTGAAAGTAAATTTTCAAAGCATGTGTTACCAAAATCTTCTATAATTTTCTCCCCGTTAGAGCCACCTAATAAGCCTTCTGCCATCCATAACAACACTAATTTCCTTTTTTCAAATTTATAGTCCTTGGGGAATATGGAGCAATATGCAAAACATCGTTTCAAATTTGGTGGAAGATAATGGTAACTCAAGTATAAAGCTGGAAGAATGTCACTTTGTTCAATTGGAAAATCCCATATGTCATTATTCAGTACTTCATTCCAAGCATTTTCATCTTGTTTAGTGTGTAATAGACTTCCAAGCGACTTTGCAGCCAAAGGCAAGCCTCTGCATTTTCTTACTATCTTCTCACCAATTGGTTCCAACTTTTGGCGGATGTTTGTATTCATATGTGCAAAGGCGTGTTTTGCAAATAATAGCCGACACTCTTCATAGGATAGCACATCAAGGTGATGAGAAGAGGCAGTAGTGCGCATAATCGATGCAACATCTTCATTACGAGTTGTTACTACGATCATACTGCCTTGTGCACCAGCCCTAAAAGGAGCCTTTAAGGCATCCCAGTTTTGGGGCTTCTCGTTCCACACATCATCTAGAACGAGGAAGAATCTTTTCCCATTCAATCCATTCTTCAGGCTATTTTGTAATGATTCTAAGTTCTTAGAATCAGTTGAACTATGAGTGACGGACTCTAGAATTGCTTTGGTTATCCCTGTCACATCAAATCGATCCGATACACAAACCCAAATCCTGGTATCAAAGTGGCTCTCCACCCTCTTATCATTGTAGATAATTTGAGCCAGGGTTGTTTTACCAACCCCACCCATACCTACGATGGGAACTACAGAAACTCCATTATCACCATTATCCCTGGAGGCTTTCTCGGATAAGAGAAATTGAATGATAGCCTCCTTCTTAGCATCCCTACCATAAATGCTAGACTCATCTACCAAGGAAGTGGTTTGTAACCTTTCTTCCATCTCAAACGACAACCCTCCAACACCCTCCCTTAAATGAAAGTCATGCTTTCGTTTTGCAACAGCATCCAACTCCCTTGTAATTTTCTTTATCTTTCCACCAACCTTTGCATTAAATATGACGGATGTAGGATGACAAGCAGCAAAACAAGTTGGGATGAGCTTGTGTACCTGACTGGTGCTAGCTTGGGGTCCATGTATCAGGATCTGCCGATTAGCTTCAGTGTTGAACTCGTCCAGAACATCTTCCATGTCGTAAGCCAAAGATTTGAGATCATCCAACCAAAGCTTAACAGCTCTGTCCCTTATCTGCTTCTGCTCAGCATCAGTCAGCACAGCTTCAATATGTAACAAAATCCTCTTCCATTTTTGGAGAGTGGCCTCAACATTCTGACTGCGTGCATAGTCCAACAAAGGGGCAGCCACCAACTTCTCAAGCACCACATTAAAGATGGAAGACACAGCCGCCTCCGCCACAAACATGTTTTCAGCAAAATTCAAACTCTCGAATAACCAAAGCAAATTAGCGAGAGTAGCAGTTGCTGTGAAAGCCTTTGCAGTAGTCTTTCAAGCCTTGTGAAAGCGCAGGAAAATGGTCTGTACATTGAATTGAAGTTTCAGGCATTGTGGAGCCCACAAAGCGCGTGAATGACTTGACTGATTAAAAACAAAGACCCGAGCATCAATCAATGCCATTGGGTTGCATGATTGCACCCTTCAATCCTTTTTTTGTCCGAAAACTTTTAATATTAATTGGTTCATTATTTAAGTTTTAAGTTATTTTTAAAAATTACATTAAGTCTTGTTTAATTTGGAGTCCATTTGCATAATAAAAAAAATATAAAAAAATAATAATTTTACATAGAAAATAAAAAATAGTCATTTGAAATCAATTTTTATTTATAAATTGATGGTATTAATTAGATAATTATTTGAGTTTTAAATTTTTTTAAAAAATTATTAAATTCATTAATGAATTCAACATATAAAATCTTGATTAATTTTGAGTTTATTTGTTTAGTGAAAAAAATTATAAAAATATGTTGTATGTGAAGAAAAAACTAACCAAGTTATTTAAAATAAATTTTGACCTATGAATTTATAATGTTATTGTGTTTTTTACTTTTTAATACTAATTAAATTGGTTTTTGAGTTTCAAATTAATTTTAAAAATTAATAAATTTTACGAATGAGGTATAGTTTTTCCAAATTTATTTACTTGATGAAAAATTTAAGAAAAGTTAAAAGAAAACTAGAAAACCACATGCAATTAAAGAAAAATAATATTTCAAGATTTTTTTGTATTAGGATTAGATTGTGGAGAGAGAAAAAAATGGTTTTTTATGTTTTTTTATTTTAAAAAATAAAAATAAAACAACTTCTGTACGTTCTTTAAAAATTGTTTAAAATTTTACTTTATTTCTAAAAATTAGAAATAAATAACAATGACCCCACAATATTATGAAATTTTAAAAACAAATTTTTGTTTTTAAAAACATAAAACCGTTTTTTAACCACAAGATTGCTTGGAAGTTTTGATCGCAGGTACTTTTCTTAGTTGATTATGGGACTATGGAATTTATTGTCATTTCCATACATCAATCGTTTTCATTGTAGGCATTGGACCATTCACTCGGTGTTGACTATTGGGTGGATAAGCAGTGGTGCAGAAAAATAGTTTGGTAGGCATTGTGGGGATTTTTCTCAATAGTACGGTAAATTAAAAAAGTTATGCTTAAATTACTATAGTAGAAGAAGTTATTACAAATATACGGTAGTTTTTGCCACATAGGAGAGAGGATTTGCCACTTAGGAGAGAGGAGAGAGGAGAGAGGGTTAACGGATAAATTTTTTTTAAAACCAAAATCATCTTTTCAAAAGTCAAAAGGGAAATCGTCTCTTCAAAAGACGAGTTCCATGAAAAAAAAAAATTTAGTATTTAAAAAAATCCCCATTTACAAGGGAACTCGTCTCTTGAAGAGACGAGTTCCATGAAAAAAAAAATATTTTTTTTAAAAAAAATTCCCAAATTATTATTTAAAAAAAAAAAAAAAATTCCTCAAGAGAACTCGTCTCTTGAAGAAACGAGTTCCCTTGGGAAAAAAAATATTTTTTTTAAAAAAATATTTTTAAAAAAAAAATTCCCAAATTACAAAAAAAAAAAAAAAAAAAAAAAAAAAACAATTCCTCAATGGGAACTCCCATGGGAAAAAATTTTTTTTTTTTTTAATATTTTTTTTAATAAAAAATTCCCAAAATATAAAAAAAAAAAAATAAATAAAAATAAATTATTCCACAAGGGAACTCGTCTCTTGAAGAGACGAGTTCCCATGGGAAATTTATTTATTTATTTTTAATTTTTTTAAATACCCAAATATAAAAAAATAAATAAATAAATAAAAAATAAAAAAAATCCTTAAGGGAACTCGTCTCTTGAAAAGACGAGTTCCCATGGGAAAATTTTTTTTTTTTTTAAATATTTTTTTTATAAAAAAATTCCCGAATAAAAAAAAAAAAAAAAAAAAAAACAATTCCACAAGGGAACTCGTCTCTTAAAGAGACGAGTTCCTATGGGAAATTTTTTTTTTTTTTTTTTTAAAAAAAATTTTTATAAAAAAATACTCAAATTAAATAAATAAAAAAAAAAACAATTCCTGAAGAAACGAGTTCCCATGGGAAATTTTTATTTTTATTTTTTTAAATATTTTTTTTATAAAAAAATTTCCAAATTAAAAAAAAAAAAAAATTCCACAAGGGAACTCGTCTCTTCAAGAGACGAGTTCCCATGGGAAATTTTTTTTTTTTTTAAATATTTTTTTATAAAAAATTCCCAAATTAAAAAAAAAAAAAAAACAATTCCTCAAAGGAACTCGTCTCTTGAAGAGACGAGTTCCCATGGGAATTTTTTTTTTTTTTTTTTCTTTTAAATATTTTTTTTATAAAAAATTCCCAAATTAAAAAAAAAAAAAAAAAAAACAATTCCTCAAGGGAACTCGTCTCTTCAAGAGACGAGTTCCCATGGGAAAATATTTTTTTTATAAAAAATTCCCAAATTAAAAAAAAAAAAAAAAAACAATTCCTCAAGGGAACTCGTCTCTTCAAGAAGAGATGAGTTCCCATGGGAAATTTTTTTTTTAAAATATTTTTTTTATAAAAAATTCCCAAATTAAAAAAAAAAAAAAAAAACAATTTCTCAAAGGAACTCGTCTCTTGAAGAGACTTCAAGAAAAGAGTTCCCTTGAGGAATTTTTTTTTTTTTTTTTTTTTAATTTGGGTATTTAAAAAAAAAAAAAATTTCCCATGGGAACTCGTCTCTTCAAGAGACGAGTTCCCTTCAGGAATTGTTTATTTATTTATTTAATTTGGGTATTTTAAAAAAAAAAAAAATTCCTATAGGAACTCGTCTCCTCAAGAGACGAGTTCCCTTGTGGAGTTGTTTTTTTTTTTTTTTTTTTTTTTTTTTTCAATTTGAGTATTTTAAAAAAAAAAAAATTTAATTTTTCTTTTCCCATGGGAACTCGTCTCTTCAAGAGACGAGTTCCCTTGTGGAATAATTTTTTTTTTTTTTTTGGGAATTTTTTAATAAAAAAAAAATATTTAAAAAAAAAAATTTTCCCATGGCATTGAGGAATTGTTTTTTTTTTTTTTTTTTATAATTTGGGTAAATTTTTTTTTCCATGGGAACTGGTCTCTTGAAGAGACGAGTTCCCTTGGGGAATTGTTTTTTTTTTTTTTTTTTTTTTGTAATTTGGGAATTTTTTTTTCTCAAGGGAACTCGTCTCTTGAAGAGACGAGTTCCCTTGAGGAATTGTTTTTTTTTTTTTAAAATAATAATTTGGGAATTTTTTAAAAAAAATATATATTTTTTTTCATGGAACTCGTCTCTTGAAGAGACGAGTTCCCTTGTAAATGGGGAATTTTTTTAAATACTAATTTTTTTTTTTCATGGAACTCGTCTTTTGAAGAGACGATTTTCCTTTTGACTTTTGAAAAGATGATTTTGGTTTTAAAAAAAATTTATCCGTTAACCCTCTCTCCTCTCTCCTCTCTCCTAAGTGGTAAATCCTCTCTCCTATGTGGCAAAAACTACCGTATATTTGTAATAACTTCTTCTACTACAGTAATTTAAGCATAACTTTTTTAATTTACCGTACTATTGAGAAAAATCCGGCATTGTGGAGCCCACAAAACGCGTGAATGACTTGACTAATTAAAACTTGAAACTGAGCTTTGACCCAGTACATTTAAAAAAAAATTCTAAAAATTAAAGTTATTTTCAAAATAATGTCCAATTTAACATGTGCCACATAAGATACCATATCATAAAATTATAATTGGTGACTATGATTTTATTTTTCTAAAATAGTTAGAAACCGTAATCACTAACCGTGATTTTAACTTTAAATTTAAAATCGTCACGATTTTGACTTTTTTAAAAAATAGTCAAAACCATAGTCATCAACTACGACTTTAACTTTATATATAATTTTTAAATAAAAATATTATATTATTTTGATTTTAAATATATTTATTTCATTATTTAAAAAATAATAATATATGAAATTAAATAATTGATATTTTTAATTTGATATAAAAATATATTTTTTTAATTTTATTAAAACAATAGGCATTATATTTAATATAAATATAATTAGTTAATTAAAATTAAATATAAATAAAATATAATAAATTATATTTATTTAAAATAAATAAATTATAAATGCCTATTTAAAAAAAAATAATATAAATTATTATATTAATTAATAATTTTTTTATATATTATATTTAAGAGGTATATAATATCACATATATATATATATATATATATATATATATATAAAAGTTTAATGTAAGTTTAAAATTTATCACATTTTTATTTAAATATATAAATAAATTTTATTAAAACAATTGACACTATATTTAATATAAATATAATTAGTTAATTAAAATTAAATATAAATAAAATATAATAAATTATATTTATTTAAAATAAATAAATTATAAATGCCTATTTAGAAAAAATAAATAATATAAATTATTATATTAATTAATATTTTTATATATATTATATGTAAGTGGTATATAATATCACACACACACACACACACACACATATATATATATATATATAAAAGTTTAATTTAAGTTTAAAATTTATCACATTTTTATTTAAATATATAAATAAATTATTATCATAGATATGATATTATGAACTTAAATTAAAATATGATAAATTTTAAACTTAATTGAACTTATATACATGTGATATTATATACCACTTACATATAGTATATAAAAAATTATTAATTAATATAATAATTTATATTATTTGTTTTTTTAATAGGCTTTCATAATTTATTATATTTTATTTATATTTAAATATAATTAACTAAATATATTTATATTAAATATAGTGCCTATTATTTTAATAAAATTAAAAAATATATTTTTATATCAAATTAAAATTTTTAATTATTTAATTTCATATATTATTATTTTTTAAATAATGAAATAAGTATATTTAAAATCAAAATAATATAATATTTTTATTTAAAAAATTAAAATTATATAAAAATATGTATAAAGTTAAAGTCGCAATTGGTGACTACTTTGACCATTTTTAAAAAAAGTCAAAACCGTAGTCACCAACTACCGTTTTAAGCTTAAAGTTAAAACTGTGGTTGATGACTATGGTTTCAAACTATTTTAGAAAAATAAAACCATAATCACCAACTACAGTTTTATGACATAACAACTTATGTGGCACAGACGCATTAGATTGGGCATTATTTTGTAAACAAGTTTAGTTTTTGGAATTTCTTTTTTTAAATGTACTATCTTGGGTCAAAGCTCCTTGAAACTATAAGGAAAAGCCTAAATTTTATAAATTAATTTTACCTTCTTTCACAGTAAATCTTTTTAAAATTCAAATTTTATAAATTAATTTTATTTTCATTCATTTAAAAATATTTTAAAATATATATATTTTTCATAAATCAATTCATATTTTGAAATCACCTCTTATTTATTTTATTCAATAACATTAAATAAAATTATCAAATAATAAGAAAATTTTAAAATTCAAAATTAAATTAAAACAAAAAAATTAAAATATTCACTTTCACTTCACATAAAATAAAAAATATAGATATTAACAAAAGATATATAAATATATTGAGAGTCAATATTTTTTTAAAATTTTTAATTATATTTAATTTTTAATTATTTTAATCTTAATTGTATTTAAAAAAATTTAAATATTTTATTTTATTGTTGTTGTTCGATGATCCAATTTTTGTTTTTAGAGAGAGAAAAAAATTATAATCAAGTATCACGATTAAAAAAGAAAATCATAACTAAGATGGTGATTTTTTTTTTGCTGAATAAAAAAAACTACAACTAAAAGTAATCTATTGACATCCTCCAACATAACTAAAGTGAACCTATTAAAATGTGTTCACTTATTAATTGATGTTAATTATTATAATAAATAAAAAAAAATCATTTTATAAAATAATTATTTAATTATATGTATATTTTAAAAGAAAAAAGTAAAATTAATTTATAAATTAAAAAAAATTATATTTTTTTAAACCGTGAATCATAACTCACTTTTTCCCGCATCAACCAGTGTGATTGGGTTGTTTAAACAATTTTTCTAAGTTGAAAGATGGGAAAACAAAAGTTGTAAAGAAATTTCTCTATTTGGATAATTCGTTTGCTCTTCTTTCTCTGGTTCTAAGTTGCAACGAAGGCAACTAATTAGGAAAATTACTTGAAGTTTCATGGCAGGTACCAGACAGCTCTTCTTGGTTGGTTATGGAGTACGGACTGCCATGGCCATAAACTGGTGCAGAAAAATGTTTGGTACATTGCATTCAAGTTTCAGACATTGTGGAGCCCACAAAGCGCGTGAATGACCTTGGCTAATTTAAAAGCAAGGGCTGGCTCGTGTGTTCTTATTTTTATCGGGTATTTTACTACATAGCTTTATCCAAATTTAGTATTAATAATAATCATATTAAAATCATAAATTCAAATATTATCTGATTATTAACCCATTTAACTTATTTAATAATTAGATTTTTCTATTAATAATTAAGTTAAATTGAATCTTATAAATATTCATGTAATTAATGTCTCAATCAAACATGTTTTTGAATCAATCGATTTATTTATTTAAAAACAAATTTAAAATGAGTTAAATAATTCAAAAATATAATTAGGTGAATAACGGGATTATTAAATTAGTTAATATGGGTCAAATTCGTATTATACAAGTTGACCTAAAAATTACCTATTTATTAAAAGAATTATAAAGGTAATTTAACCCAAATTGGTTGCATCCTTCAATCTTTTTTTATATTTGGGTAACTTTATTTTTACTATATTTGGGTAACTTTATTTTTATTGATAAGTGAAATATTTGCTATCAAGGAGTTTGATGAGAATATTCACGATATTTTTTATATTTTCATTCAAATAGTTGCTATCAATGATAAGGAAAAATCATTTAAACAGTTTTTCTCGATTCAAATATGAGAAACCAACTAAAGAAATTTATAATTTGCCTTTTGAAAAATATTGTAAAATGTATTTTGAATTACCTTATTTTCTTAAAGATAAGGTTTGTTTCATCATATTTTCTAATACTTATTTTTAAAAACTATTTTAAAATTAAAAAACAAAAACACAAATAATAGAGTCACAATGAACCGAATTTAATCTATAAAGTTCTTATATGAATGAGTTTATTATTTGAGAGTACCCTACTAAAAAATACCACTTGATATGTTGCACTCTAATGTGATCACAAGTATTGGTTTTGTAGCTTAGCATTTTCCAACTTAAATTAATCAAAACATTACTTGTTACATGTTATAAAGATTTTGTTTTATATCAACTTGGTATTAAAAAAACTTTTCTAAATGGATATATTAATGAACATGCGTAATGACTTTCCAAATCCTGTCTTTAAATTAAAAAAAAAAAAAAGTCTATGGTTTAAAGCAAGTTGCAAAAGCTTTGTATGAAAAATTAAAAATATATTTGGTTCTCATAAATTTTAAGAGAAAATAAAAGGAAAAGAAGACATAGAAGAAAAATAGAAAAAAAAATTAAAATTAATAAATTAATTTTATATATTATTTTAAATTCATTTAACTTATTTTAATTTTTCTATATAAAGGTTGAATAATTTAAAAATATATAAGTTGTAGCTTCACCATTGACATCTCTTTAAATGCTATTGCAATACCAATCTCTACGGTAAAGAGAATAATAAAAAATATAAGATTTATTTGAAAACTATTTTCAAAAACTGTTTTCTATATTTAAGAATAAGAAAATATGAAAACAGTTTGATAAAAAAAGCCGGTTTTTCAAATCTTTGAATCCACATATTCTGCTTCTTTTTAAAAATACACATAGTACTCAAAAGAAAAGAAGAAAGGAGAGTGAATGAGAGTGAGAGAGGCACATATGAAGCTCACTTTTGTTGATCCTGTTCAATAAAAGAAAAACAAGCCTAAATAGTTTGCAAGTTATAACAGACCCAAATCCAAATCAAATTAACCAATCTCAAATAAACTAAATGAAAGCCCTAAGCCCAAATCAAATAACCTATATAGAAGGTCCAAATCAAATAACCAAGCCCACACCAAAACAGATTCAAAACAATTACAAAGCCCAAGCCCAAAGTAATACACAATGCCCACAATCAAACTAAAACCCAAAACAATAGACCATGCCTAAATCACAAACAAGCACAAGCACAAGCACAAACACAAAGTCCAATTTAACAAATCAATAGGCCAAAGTGAAATAATCCAACCAGGGGCTCAAATAAGAATTAAGCAAGGTCCAAACTACATATTAAAAGTGAAGCCCAAAAGCCAATGTTAAATATTACTTCCAAATTAAGAAACAAAAAATCCAAGACCCAAAGCCAAATCAAATATCAATCCAAACCAAAGCCCAAAACAACAAATTAAATGATCAAAACTAGGCCAAATCAGAGAACCCAAAGCCAAAAATAATCTCAGCCCGTAGCCCACATCACATAATTGAAGCCTCGATCAAATGAATTATTAGTGTGCCCAAATAAAATTATAAATGCCCAAAATGCAACAAGCCCAAAATCAAATGAAACAACTAAAACCCAAGATCTAATCCTAATAGCCCAAGATCCAATTAAAAAAATCAAAGTCTTTAAAAGCATAACATGATTTAACAAAGTAAAATTTCATAATAGATTTATAATATGATTTTTGTTTCCACTATTTTCCATTATTTACATTAATATTTATTTGAACATTCAGGTATACATCACTTGCATTGCATATGATTTGAGTATATTTTAGGAGTTGTACGAAAGATACAAGTTATAGGTTACTTGCAAGTTGATGAATTGTTTACAACCAATTCATAAAAACTTAGACAATCAATCTAAGGTTCTAGCACATCACTTCTTAATTTGAAGGATGACATGTTTTAGTTATCAGAATGAGTTTATATAGTGAGTGTACTCGTATGTATGGTTATACATTTGATAAAACTTACAGTGAATCGTGACATTAATTATTGGATAGTCATGACTTCACCAAGCCATTATGTTATATGAGTTCTCAACCTTCAAAGAATATTGAATTAGTGTTGAAAGCTTTAATGACTTTGACCTATAGGTAAAACTTTAAAGTGGTCATATATTCCTTATAAATCGAGTCACTATTAATTAAGGCAAATGACAATAAATATTTTTAATATAGGCACCATGATATCTTATTGTTTTGAGACAATATGTTTTTTTAAGTAATTATAAGGACTTATGATCATGAAATCTGTAACTCGCAATAATTCTTTTAGGGAAAATTTAACATACGCTCTTGATGAATTAGAGTATATTAATTGATCACATAGTATGAAGATTTAAGACTCAAGGATGGTAAAAATAATCTTGAAAGGTTGATAGTTTATGTCTCATTAGATTATGGACATTATTTCAAAGGGAGCCCAACATGCGAATACTATGTTAAAGACTTGAGAAATTGATTAAATTGAATTTAATAGATTTTATTATATTGATGTAACATCATAAGGTATTTGATTACTTTTGCAAGGAAAGCTGTGTCATGCTAGTTTAAGTTACAAAAATATGTTGCTATATACACAATACAAGTTGAATATAATTGTTACTAAAGTAACGGAGACATTATGGTTAAAGATAGGGGTGACAAAATTTGATATGATCCGTTAATACGACTTGAATCCAACATGCTTTTAGTAGGTTTGAATTTAAGTTTGGGTGAAATTCGTGTCAACCTGTATAGCTCGTTTTATAAATAAGATAGTTTTGATCAACTTGCATAATACAAATTTGACATGAATTGACCCATTTAATAATCTCGTTAATTAACCTAATTATAAATTTAAACTATTTAACTTGACTTATTATTGAGGAATTGATTTTCAAATATTGCCACCCCAACTGGGCTAAACCAAGTTGCAGTGAACAAAGAAACCCATCACAGTTGTTTTCTTCATAGATTGTGTGATAATTAAGCCACAAAATAAACAAAAAGCACTTCAAAAAGACATGACCCAGATATGATTTCCTCATCAAAGAATGCAGTCATGTTCATAGGATACCTTAAATGAACATGTTAACAGATCCAACATGGTTACAAGTGCATTATGGCTGCACAGGAGAAGAAAAAGCAAGCTGGGTTTCTTTCTTTAGCAACCAAACAGGAGGGTAAACACTTACCTAAGATCTTGGTGCTTTCTCTGCTTCCTCCTTATTCACCTTTCTCCTCCTCCTTTCTTATGTTTTCCTCACCATTTATTGTGGTTTATTCTTCCTTTCTCGCTCTTTGCTTTTATTAGTTTAGTCTTTTCCAGTGTCCTCTGTGTCCTTAAAAAGACTGACAGTTCAAATCATTGGTTTTTTTTTCTTCTTGATTTAATAAATAAGAAAAACATTGATAAACAATGTTTGAATAAAAAAGAGAAAAGAATTCCTCACAAAGTGAATATTAAAAATTTAATTAAAATTTTAATTTTATGGATTAATTTCATCCAAAAATAATAAAATAAATATTTAATAAAATTTTAAACTTATAAAAATTAAATGTATTTAATAGAAACAAAAACCTTAAAGAAAATAAATAAAATTAACCCTAATTTTAATTAAATCACTATAATATAGTTGTACTCATGATGATTATTTTAATTATTTTTTAATTTATATATATTTTATTTTTATATGTATATTTTTATTAGTTATTATTTTTAATTTTTATTTCCATTATTTTATTATTATTATTTTTAAAATTTAAAAAGGAAAGAGAGAATAAGATATTATTATTAAAAAAAGGAAAAATAAAAATAAATTTCATATAAAATTACAAAAAGTTATTTAAATGAAAAGAAAGAAAAAAGAGTAACTTCGTCAACAAGTTTTCAAAGCAATAACAAATAAAATAATAAATAAAAAACAAAAGACTTTCCTCCCTCTTTCTCATGGTCCAACATATTTAGAAATGATGCTAACTATTCTTGTACACAAATAATTGAAAATGTTATACGAATATAATTTAAGGAAAATATATAACAAGTAACATAATTAAACACATCTCTCGCAAATTCTTCTATATTCATGAGCTCCATTTAGTTCTATAGAAGGACCAATAATTTAGAAAAAGTGACAACTAGTTGTACCATAAAAAAAGCTTGCACAAGATGGGGGGAAAAGAATCAATAATTTAGGAACATAAAACGTGCACAAGAAAGGGTATACCAATCATCACCTATAAAGTGATGAAAAGTAGAAATGTTTTTTATCATGCATGAATTTATCCATCATCATATATAAAAATGATCAAAGATCCTTTACCTTCATTTCATTTTGATGATGGACTAATATAATTCGAGGATTTTTCTTTTGCCAAAAAGCGATGGCATTAATTTACCTTATGTTTGTTTCTCAAGAATATATGTGGGAAATAATAGAAGAAATAAAAAAGTAAATGTAAACAAAAAAAATATGATTAAAATTAATAAATTATATTAGAAAATTATAATTATAGTTAATAAATTATTTTTATTTATCATTTTAAATTTATTTTAGCACTTTGGGATAAAGATTAAATAATTTAAAAAGATTAATTTTTTTCCCTTTCTTTTGTATCTCTATTCAATGATCCAACTTTTGTCGCATACCTTAATATTTGGATGCTAGATATGATACCAAATTAGTGCCTTCCAATTTTCCTATAACTTATTTTTATTGAAAAAGGGAATTTTTTTTTTCATTCCTCGATTTAAATATCATTGCAATTAAATGTCACTTTTTGCCATAAATACAAAATTCAAATCAAAATCTTATAAAAAATTATCTGTCACAAATATATGATGTGATTAAATATACTATTTTGCTATGAATATAAATTTCATCTCAAAAAAAATCTTTTTTGCTATAAAAATAAAATTTGTTCAAAAAATCTTCTTTGTGGCTAAAATTATGGTAGCAAATGTAAAATTTGTTGTAGTGAATCAAGCAAATGTCCTTATTGATTTTGCCAAAACACAAACTCTTGGAATGATAAATCAATTTAATAACTTTATATATATGCCTTTATAAACAATAAGGATACTTCAACTATTGTAAGGCTATCTTGGCTTCAGGAAAGTATTTAGCAAAGGAAAAATGTTAAGAAAAATTATTTTCTCATGTTTAATTTTACTATGAAAAATACGAAAATGTTAAATATAATTAAAATTACTAAGAAACTTTTATGTTTTTAAATTATTATTATTATTTTTTGTAGAAGAGTTAAACAAGTTAAATGAGTCTGAAATATGATATAAAATAATTTATTGACTTTATATCATTTTTTATTTTTTCCTCACATTTTCTCTCAAATTTTTTGGGAATCAAACATAGCGAAAAAACATTTTATTAAATAAAAAGTTGTTTCCCCACTAATTTTGAGCAAGAACAATGGAGTCCCTTCTTCTCATATAAATAATTCAATAGATCAAGGAAGTATTTGTAACATCAAGTGGTAAGTAAAAATAAACATATATGAATATATTTTCAACTGCATATAAGAGTAATGAACTCAATTATATATGCTTTGAAAGTTTGAAAACAGATCACTTCTATTGAGAATGCAACAACTTTTAAGATTTGGAATGACCTCACAAGAAGTTGAATCTCTAAGACACTGAACATCCTACCTATCATATACAAATAGCAATATCTCATCATTAAACATCTCCGAGAGAGAATAGAGGATGCATGGTTTGTGGGAACAACATATGTATACATGGGAAACAGTAAAAGAAACTTGCCATCAATGGAGGTTTCCAACAGCTGCAGATGTTGAAGAGATGTTAAGTGGCTGCCATTTTAGTTGACATATAAATCAGTTATTTCTTTCATGGGCCATGGCTAATGCTTGCCATCTATTCTTGGGAACTAAAAAACAAAAAACAAAACTGAATAGCTTGCTCTGATGGTCTAGTCATCCAGTTCATTGGAGTGTGTGTGATATTCTGCACCAAATTTGTAGCAACTATGAGAACCCCAATTATTGAATTGCATATCCAAGTATTCCATGAACAAGCTTCCATATATGAGGCACATTTACAACCTAAAAAAAATAAAGGAATCAGAAAGACAAAGGATTTCGTTGCACACAATAGAATTGAATACCCATTTCTAAAAATAATTATAGCAGAAGAATGCAAGTGTGGAAACAGGTGAAATCTAGTATATATCCATACCTTATGAACAGCTAAAAGGGACATCTGAGGAATTTTGAGTTCCTTGACGGCATGGAGCAAGATATAAAACCCTAGTAAAATGGGAAAATGTGGCAGGGAAAGTATTTGAGAAATCCAATGAGTTGGGCAGATGTCTGCAAGTGATGAAGTGCAATACAATGTTCTTAAACCAATGCTAAAATTCAATCTTAAAGTGAAAAAACAATTGTCTTAGGATATGCACCTCCAACAAACTACTTTTGTTAAGGACCTACTCAATATCTTACCCACATTAAAGACAGATGAAAACCTCAAACATATCTGTCAACTTCAAACAGCATTACTCCGTTTTTCCAAATTTAAAAGAGTTTCTCCTAATTTTTCCCGTCAAGATTTTCAGACCATGTCAGGATGTGCTGCTAGAGAAACCCGATAAAATTTCCATTTATTATTGCCTCTCATTTCCTAAAGTTAGGGATTGAGAATTAAGTTATTAGAAT
The DNA here is from genome assembly GCF_004353265.1 of Vitis riparia. Lineage (NCBI taxonomy): Eukaryota > Viridiplantae > Streptophyta > Magnoliopsida > Vitales > Vitaceae > Vitis > Vitis riparia. Next base: position 63,971 of record NW_023269804.1, on the reverse strand, counting down.
CAACATACATTTCAGTTTGCATGTTTGTTCTCCTTTTGGAGTCCAGTGTTGGATCAGGGTACCATGTAATGGAAGTCAACAAAAAACATTCATTTGATAATGGGCTCTTCTGCAGTGATAGAAAGCAGGATTGCTTACACATGGTTTTATGGGAACAGAAGATCTTAATTAAAGGTGTCAGAAATCTATCTGAATACTGCTATCCCAAGACTGAAGGCAGGGGATATACAGATCATTAGCAAAATATCAATCTAAGTTCCACCCGCAGATAATTTCCAAGAAATATCATAATGGTGGCAGTATGGATGTTCATATCATCCACTTGGATTCCAGCTAATTAACGATGAACTAATTAATAACAAAGAAAAGAATCACTCTTCTCACATCTTCCCATGCAAAATGGTGTACCTGAGTCCCATGCAAGATAGGAGAACTTGGAAGTGTATCATTTGCTTATCTCTTCCATATAATTCCACGTCTTTATGATTCCACATCACCTTCAAGAATCACTAGGAACAAGTAGTTATAATTGCATTCTCATATTTCACAAAATCAAGAACCAAAAACTCCAAAACAAAATTGCATGGCAGAGTTAATTTCCTGTCTGGGACAGGTTTTAGATCCAATTTGCCACCTTTTCATTGCATTGAAATTCCAAAATTAGATTACTATTGAAATTGAGTTGTTGAAATGAAAGAAATGGTTTTGTTCAGAGAAGAGATAACAAAACTCATAATCATCTAAGACACTCTTTCAATCTTATCATAATCATCTTGACCATCAATGCAAACACCAATGGAATAGGATGCATATGATAACCTCCATACCATACTTTAAATATAAAGCAGTCTACATAAGCAAAGAAATTTCTTCAATGTGTAAGCAAAAAGACCATCTGCTTTTATCTCGATGATTCTAATAGTTTAGTATGTGAATTTTTACTATAAGGCAAAACATGTTATTTTTCATAAAGTAGAAGACATACCTATCGAAAGCAGGGCACTTTGCGGCGGTTAGTACATTTGTTAGAGCCCTTCATTCTATCTGAAAATTTTCAGAACACAAAATGTATCATCTCTTATGGATGGTTTCCCTACATGAGCTTTGCTAGAAAGATCTTTCCATTTTCTCTTTGTCACATCATACTAGTAGAAATTAAATATTATATCGAGTAACAAAAGAATTCGAGTGCACAACCTTCCTCTGCTAATGATATTAGTTAAAGATGTTTTAGATGCTTATTTTAGTAAATTTTGATTGTGGAATCACAAATGCATGGATATGAAGCCACTATGGATGTTCATATCAGCCACTTAAATTCCAGCTACAGAACCTGATAATCAATAGGAGAATCACTCTGCATGCCTGATTAAGCTCTTCTCATACAAAAGGGCATACCAAAGTCCTATGCAAGAGAGAAGAATGGGAAAATGTATTAACTTGATCAAAGTCTCCAACCTAGGAACAAGCATGTGTAAATGTATCCACATGTTTCACAAAAAAGAGAAACAAAAAATCATAACTAAATTATATGGAAAGGTTGATATAATTTCCTCTCTGAGATAGGTTTTAATATAAAAGTGAATTTGTGGTAGGTTAATAGAAACTATCCAATTTTCTTACCTTTTCATTGCATTGGAGTTCCAAAAGTTTAGAACCTCTGATTTAATTTTGACTTATGAAAGGCTGATTAACCATCTTTTACTTTCCCGATAGAATGCACCCCGGCATGCTTCAATGGTGCCTCCTTCAAATGAACCTCTCATTGTTATGCAGGTACAAGTACTTCTTTCAAATTCTTAAATGATGCCCAATGTGGAAGCTGCATAAGATGAAGAGGAAGACATGTTTAAAGTTTAAAGAACTTTATTAAATTATAGTTTTCACATATAGAAAAAGCTGATGAAATAATTAAATCATATGTATTACCTTTTAATTTTGGAGTTAATATTACTTTTAAATTTCATAGAGTTTAGAAATAAATTGAAAAGGAAATAGACAAAAATAAAAGAAGCAAGGATGATTTAAAATATTCAGAATGTAAAGTAGAACTAAAATTCAGAAAGGATCTAAGTAGTGTTGCTGAACTGAAAGAAATGAGTATGTTGAAAGAAATGAAAAGTATGACAATAGAAAACAATATCTCAACATTAAAATGGTTACCTTGAAGGTCAAACGCAAGCAACAACGGAACATTTGATAATCTTTGTACCATACTTTAAAAGATAGAGCAACCTCTCATTTCTTGAAAATGTTCTACTCCATAAATAGTTGGTGAAATATATTGTAGGATATGCAAATGCATTTTGAAGGTTTAACCTTGACCTGGATGCAATAGCTTTCATTAGTTCATCAAGCACATGAACCATTTCTCTTTGTTTAGAATCTCAACAATAACAATTTTTTCCCTGTTATTTGATTTATAAGCTTATTCTCAATGATTGGAAATTTGAAGTACATAAGCAAAAATATAAGTTGAATGTGTAGGCAAAAGGATCCTCTGCTTTTCTTATGATGATTCTAACAATTCAGTATGTTTCTTTGGATATAACATAATAGTTCATCCCTTTACATAATACTCAATCTAGAACAACAAATGCACGATGACTTTGTTAACATTAATATACCTTCTAAGAAATGGGGCACTAGCAATGACAATCCTTAAGCAAAGTACTAAACTTTTGTTTGGAGCCAGATCATGGAATCAATGCAATGATAGTGCGTTATGGATTCTAGACCACTAGTAGTGACCAAAGATGCCTAGGATGGAAATATTGAGCAATGAAAAAAAAAATCTGAACAAGAACAATAGACTATAAGTTGTCCTAACATTATGAGATTCAAAGCATTTGGATCCACATTTAGGTGTGGGAAGCATTCCTAGAAAAAAGATTTGTTACCCCCAATTGAAACCCATTGTATGTGAATTCTTACTACAAGGCAAAGCATAGCATTTTTTAGAAAATAGAAGACATACCTAATCGAGAGTAAAGTAATTGCAACTGCTAATATTTTTTCCAAAACCCTCCATTCCATCTAAATTTTTTCAAAACATTCAAATGTAACATCTCTAGATGGAATATATGCCTACATGTCCTTCACTGGGTAGGAAAAGTTTGTTGTTTTTGTGGTACCATACTTGCAAATATCAAGAAGTGCACAACCTTCTCTACCAATGATATTAATTGGATGCATCAATGTTCGAAAAATGATAAGTTTGTAAAAAAAATCACAACATAGAACCTATAGACACTTGTTGAGAGCTAAGTCTCAAGTAATAATAGAAAAAGGATTCATAAAATTTTGCAAAATCCATCAAAAATTTCATAGCCACTATGTTTGGTTTATGCTTGTCAAGGCCTTATCTTATCCCATTTCCCTGATTTTGAACTCTATACTAAGTCACCGTAGCTTATCCCCATAGATTCCAAGCATTGTTGAAAGAAAACATCAACACCAATCAAATTTTGATGTTGCCTAAGTTAAACATCATGCTTTTCTCCAAAAATGATCTTAATGAATTTTTTTTTTAGCAATTTTAGGGAGAAACATGTTTTTTTTATTAACTTTAAGGAGTGAAATTGATTCTCTAGAAGGTAGAAATTATCTTGATATGTTAACTATTACCAAAGAAAATAAATTACACCTTCAAAAAGTAGAATTGTAGAAGAAGAATGGTACCCAATTGGAAATAGGCACTTTGTTGCTATGAATACGTTTGTTGAACCCTTTGCCATATTTGAAGAGTCTAAAGTGGATGTCTTGGAATTAGGAATCATTTGTCTACATGAGCTTTACGAGGATGATTTTTCCATTTGCTCCCTACATTTTGATGTGCTTGCAAAAACCAAGTAGAAAATCAAGGAAGCCAACAATTCTGGTAGACAACCTTCCTCAATCAACAACAAGATAGTAGACGCTCCTACATCCAAAAATTCTTCATGGCGTGAATAGTTTTGCAATGACTTGCTATATTTACATATGCCAACATATATAGAATTAGGAAGGGACAAGTTGTTTACAAAAGCAACTTGAAAATCAATATCCCAACAAATTATAACCAAGGAACAAGCTCACCTAGTCACTAAACTACTAATAGTTGTTTGAGTTTATTAACACCTATATTCACATACAATACTAAACTTTCCAAAAAATGACTATTATTGGAGAGAGTTCACTATAAGAAAGTAGTAAATATATATATTGGTACAATTTTCACAAAATTATATGATTTCAAAGTAAGTATATTGGGGCTTGTGGTCGTCTTATGAATCATAGGTATAATTGATTTTTGGGTTCAAAGGAGAACACACTTAATGGGGTTTGCCTTATCCCATTTCAATGACTTAAGCTTGATGTGGAATCACCTAAGCTTCTTTTAAAAGATATTAAACATTGTCCATCAAAATCACACATGTCTAATGCCCCTTTTTTTAATGTACATGTTTACCTTATAATATGGATTTTTGATAAAAGTACAGTCAATTTAAAATTAATTTTTTAAAATACAACACATAAGAAAATATTTCAAATTCTACAACATTTTATGTCACATTGAAAGTTGTCTATTGAAGATATATCTTCCACAATTTTCATATCGGTCACTAGTTTTTTAAAAAAATTATATTAAAGATGTTTTTTGAAAAAACACTTTCCATATTAAAACTATTAAGAATTCACAACAATTTTGACAACGTTGAAAATTATCTCTTAAAGAAACACCTTTCACAATTTTTATATTAGACACATATTAAAAATAACTGAATTTATAATAAAAGTGTCTTTTGAAAAAACATTTTTCATATTGAAAGAATTAAAAATTTATACTAAAGATGACTTTTGAAAAAAACACTTTCCATATTAAAAATATTGAGGAATTTACGACAGTTTTGGTCATGTTGGAAGTTGTCACTTAAAGAAATAATTTACACAATTTCATATTAGACACACATTGAAATTAAAAAATGAATTTATATTAAAGTTGCCTTTTGAAGTAATATTTTTACATGATACAAGTTGTTTATCTTTAGTAAAAAATTATCTAAACTTAAAAGAAAAAGAAGTTCTCTTAAAGTTGTTTTTTGAACAAACAACTTCTATGCATAAGAATATTGTCTTTTAAAGTAACAATTTTAATGAAACACACCAAGTAAAAACAAGAGGCTAATAAACATCAAATACAATATTTCCTTATTAAAAATGAAAAAACAATATAACAAATTAATGATATAGTTAGTTGCATTTTTTTCTCAAGATTTAAAATTTGAGAGTGACTTTGGAAATCATTTGGTAACTATTTTTAATTTATTTTTTTATAAAATAATTGATAACAAAAAAAATGAAAAAAGAAAAGCAAAATTAAAAAAATAGAGAATATAAAATTATATCCAAACTACATCTAAGTGGTGCTTTGCCTTTATTCTTTATTTGAGTGATACCCCCACAAAATATATAGTTAGACTATCTACTGGACCCCCACTTGATGTCTCAAAAATAAGAGAATAATAAAATAAAGTCTTAAAAATATTAGCACCATTAGGTAGCAGAGTATGCTAGAGTAGTTATAAACTTGCTGACTTACGGGGAATTGGTAAATGAAAATAAAACACAAAGCATAAAGTACCTGGGCCAATAAATGCAGAGAAGAGCAAGAGCTTCGATGGAAGGGCCTCATGATAAGATCACTTCCTTATTTTTCGCATCGAATCTGTCGAACACTATGCAGGAGATGTGAGAAATGTTGGGCCATTCTTTCCCTTTATCCCTTTGGCACCGTTTCTTCAGCAGAGGACACCCTTCAATATAAAGACGTGAAAGGGAGGAGGGCAGCCCCTGTTTTGGGAAGGACTTGAGCTTTCCACAATTCGAAATCTTCAGAGTTTCAAGAGAGGAAAGATGCTGAAGCCCCTTATTGTCTAGGGATTTCAGATTTGGAAAACCCCCAATTTCAAGGGAGGTGAGAGTGGAGGGCAAAAATCGCTCCTCGGGAAATCTTTCTTTCTCACATCCTTCAATCCCCGACATTGTAAGAAAGGGAGGCGTTTGCAAGCCCCACTCCATCCGACAAGCCAAGAGTTTGTTGCAATTCCCGATGTGAAGGCCAGATAAATTAGTGGGCAAACCCCCTTCTGGAAATGAATCAATTTCTGGACAATTATATATATGCAAATAGTCAAGGGATGTAAGGAGGGCATCAATCCCTTGGGGCAGTGACTTAAGCTTTTGGCAGTTAATTATCGAAAGCAGTCTTAAATTGGGAGTGGGCAATCCTCCTCGTGGAAAAGATACCAGATTAGGGCAATCAACGATCCCTAACCTCTGGAGAGATGTGAGATCCACGTGGTGAAGTTCATCTGGAATGTAAAGGGACTCCAGATTTCCACAATTTTCGATATCAAGATTCTCAAGCTTTGTGAAGAAAGCTAAAGGAAAGGACGTGAGAGAATCACAACTTTCATATATATCTAATTGAGTAAGGAAAGCGTAGTGATTGTGCGTCATATCCTCCTGGAGTGCTAACTCCAATTTCTTACACCCGTAGATTGAAAGTGTCTTCAATGAATCAATGTCCCTGGGCAAGGACCTTAGAGAATCACAATACTGGATATCCAAGTATTGCAGAGTCGTATTATTTTGCATCATTCCCTCTGGTAGGGACTTCAGAATGGGACAAGCTACAATTCGAAGCCTTTCAAGCATGGGTGGCAGTGCCCTCTTCGGAAAAGATGCAAGACTCTCACATTGATGGATCACCAAGTGTTTAAGAGAGGTAAGGTTGTGAAGAATGGGTGGAATTTCCTTTAGCTCGGGACAAAAACGCACATACAACTCTACAAGAGAATGCAGTTGTCCTAATTCATCTGGTATTTTACAAACATTGCTTATATCCAAGGAAGCCAATGAGGTGAGACTGCCCGCACTCCTAACCATCACATCATCACATTCCTCCAACATCAATTCACGAATGGAGGGAGCCATTGGAAGACAACACACCAGCTGCTCGCATTCACTAATCTCAAGTTTTGTTAATTTAGGAAGGTGTTTGGGTAAATCCTTTTTTAGCTTGGACATTTCTCGATATAAAGCTCCTTCAAACAAGGGAATTCAATTTCACGACAAACCCATTCCTCCCACTCTAACATCTCTTCAAACCTCAAAATCTCTAGGGATCCAAATGGCTTAATTGAAGTTGAACTACAATAGCTATTCCCATACAACTCTACACCTACCTTTCGCACATCATCCATCTTCACAATACAGAGATCCTTGAGAGACTGTAATTGCCCAAGTGGCGGCAAAGGCAAGCAATTTTTACAATTTCTAAGTTGTAAGAAAACTAAATTCATGAACCAAGGATCTCCTAACCATTTTGGAAATTTTATGCCATAGAAGCATTCAATGCTGAGCCTTTTCACCTTGTTATGAGGCTGAAGCTTTTCGAGAACTTTGGTTTGAATCTCCAAGTCACCAACAATCGCATTTGGATCCCATGCAAACACTAAGTCGTCAAGGTCTTCCTTTTTCATCAAATTAACTTCTGTAGCATTCTCCACATTCTCCACATTCTGCAAGTTTAAAATGGAGAGTGCTCCTTGCAGGTGTGCAAGATCTCGTAACTCCCCGAGTCTTGCACCACCATGCTTGCCAACAACAAAAGTAGTCAACATTCGAAGATCTTTTAATCCATTGATTCCCATTGGCATCCCTTCTATTTTTGTTCTAGAGATATCCAAATGACGCAAGTTGATGAGCTTTCCAATCTCGGCTGGTAGCTCGGTAAGCCAACAACATTCTGACAAAATCAATGATTGCAAATTCAAAAGCATACCTATTGATTTAGGTAACTTCCGAATTTTAGTGTTAGAAAGGTTCAAATACCGCAAATGTTTCAAATTTCCAAATGAATCGGGCAAATAAGTGATGTTATAGTAACATAAGGATAAAACCCGCATACATCTGAATTTTGGCAATACATCGTGTAGGACTTTATCACCTAAGTAGCAAGGTAATTGATAACCAGGCTTACTTAATGGTAGGAAGGTCCGTAATTTATCAATGTCATGAAGGGGATCAAATTTCTTGGAGATGTCAAATTCTTCACGATCGTATGACAAATGTCGAGCATTCTTTGAAACATTTTTTTGCTGTCCCATTTCCAATCTGAAACAAAATTCTCCAGATACAAATTGAGCCAAATCGTGAATCAAATCATGCATCACAAACATTGACTTATTATGACCGGATTGTTGAAAGAATGACCTTGATAATAGGTTCTGAAAACATATTTCACCAACATCTTCCATCGTCTCCCCTCCTTTCAAGCTACCCACTAAACCTTGCGCCATCCACAACAAAATTAACTCCTCCTTTTGAAAGTCATAATCCTTTGGAAAGATGGAACAATATGCAAAGCACTGCTTCACTTTTGTAGGGAGGTAATGGTAACTCAAGTGTAGAGCCGGAAGAATTCTACTTTGTTCTGTTCGTAAATCCCAAATTTCGCTGTTCAGCATATCCTTCCAAGTCTTCTCATCTTGTTTACAGCGCAACAGACCTGCCAATGTATTTGCAGCCAAAGGCAAACCGTCACATTTCTTTATTATTTTCCTACCAATAGGTTCCAAGTTTTGGCGGGCATCTGGAGTTACGTTTTCGAAGGCAATGCGTGCAAATAGTGACCAACAATCTTCATCAGAGAGTTTACTAAGATGATGGGAAGAGGTAGTGCGCATAATAGATGCAACATCTTCAAGACGAGTTGTTACCATTACCACACTGCCTTGTGCTCCATTTCTAAAAGGAGCTTGTAAGGTACTCCAGCTACTGGGGTCCTCATTCCATATATCATCCAGCACAAGGAAAAACCTTTTTCCATTCAACTTTTCCTGCAAACTATCTTGTAGTGATTGCAGGGTATTAGAAGTATAAGATGAATGCCCAGAGACCAACTCCAAAATTGCTTTCGTTATTCTTTCCAATTCAAACTGATCCGACACACACACCCAAACTCTGATATCGAAATTGTCCCCAACCCTCTTGTCGTTATAGATCATTTGAGCGAGGGTTGTTTTTCCAACCCCACCCATACCAACAATCGGAATCACCTGAACCTTATCAGCAGTAGCTATTTCATCAGATAGCAACAATCCCATGATCTTCTCCTTATCACCATCCCTACCATAAAACTCAGCCTTATCTATCAAAGAAGTAGTCAACCTTTGTTCAGTCACTGATGACACCCCTCCAACACTGTGTGTCAGATGGAGATCAGACTTTCTTTTTACAATCGCATCTAATTCCGGGTGATTATCTTGATCTTTTGACCAATCTTCTTATTGAAAATCACACCGCTAGGATGAAAAGAGGGGATAAGCTTCCGTACCTTGCTGGTGCTGGTTTGGGGCCCTTGTACCCAACTGCATCGCTTAGCCTCCATGTCAAACTCGTCCAGGACATCTTCGATGTCGTAAGCTAAAGCTTTGAGATCGTCCACCCACCTCTTCACCGCTTCCTCCCGAATCTGCCTCTGCTCAGCATCATGCAGCACTGCTTGGAGATGCAACAAAGTGTTCCTCCACTCCTGGAGCACTGCTGTGTCTACTTTGATCCGGCGTGCATAATCTAACAAAGGGGTAGCCACCAGCTTGTCCAGCACCACCTCAAACAAGGAAGACAGAAACGCCTCCACCACAACCATCTTTTCTTCCGAAATGAAGGAATCAAAGACTCACAGAGAAATACAACCAGCACGGGAAATGAAGCTTTTGTTGGGAAAGCCTCTGCTTGTGTACAGACATGAAGTAGGGAAAAGGATGAAGAATTCATCCAGCTTTAAATACTGTTTTACCCTTGTCCATTCTTAAGCTCATGCTTACCGTATGGAAGAATGAGAAAACAGAGGAGGGTATTTCAGGAAATTTGTCAAAACTTGACGTCCAAAGCAAATGCCAAAAAAAAAATGTATAAATTGATTTGATTCCCTTGCAAGTGGGGGAAAAAATATTACAAGTGGTAGTAGTAGGGAAAAAAATAATGTGCCTATAAAACAAGTGATTTTGAAATTGGATCCATCTACGAGACCCCCAAGATTCTAATTCTTATAATATTTGTGACAAACAACTGGACGGCAACCAAGTTTTGCTTTTCAAAATTTTTTAGTATTCCACCAAGAACAAGGAATATCAAATATCCAAAATATGGACAATTTGATTGGAATTGTTCTGAAAATTTGTATTACATCTAACATAGATTTGAAAAGAAAAGAAAAAGGATTTTGCTTTTCAAAAAAAAGAAAAAAAAGGGGGGGAAAAGAAATAAGAAGAAAAAGAAAACTTTAGATCTAAAAAGAAATTTTCTTCAAAATTCTCATTTAATGAGATTGTTTAAAAACATATAAATTTTTTAATGCAATTAGAGAATAGAAAGAGAAAGTATTATTGAATTGAACTAGTATATTTATGTTTTTTCTTTTGTTATTTTTCTATTACTTCAATAAACCAAGGTCATGTTTGATTCCTAGTAAGTATTAAGGAAATATTTAAAAATTATTAAAAGAAAATTATTTTCTCATATTAAGTTGTAATATGAAAAATATATATAAAAAATTTGTAATTAAAATTCATTAAAAAAATCATGTATTTTCAAATAATTTAATTTTTTATTGAAAAGTTACAATAAGTAAAATGAGTTTGAAATAGCATATGAAAAATAATTTACTACCTTCAAATTTATTTTTTTATTTTCTTTCATTTGTTCTTTTCTTTTTTTCCTTTTTCCTTTTTTTTTTTTACATTTTTCATCAAATTTTCTTAAAACCAAACATATTTTAAATAAAACCTTTGACAGGATAAAATAAGATAGAATATGTATATATATATACATAATATTTTAAGGTGGTATGTTGAGATATGTTATATTATATAATATTTATATTTAATTTTTGAAATAAATAAAAAAATAATATAAAATATATATTATTTTCAATATTTAAAATAAAAATTATATCATATTCAAATATTTTTTATTTAAAAAAATAAAAATTTTGTTATGTTCAACAATATTCATGATTAAAATATTTAAATTTCACAAATAAATTTTTTTATACTATGTCATTTAATATATAAAAATAATTTATATTTGATATATTAATATTATTTTATAAATTTTTTTTTTCAGTTTTTCTTTTTTAATCGTCAATTTAGTTTATAATAAAAAAATTTATTTTGTAAAAAGAGTATATTAAAAAGATAAAAAATAGATAAAATAAATAAATTTTTGATATAGGGATATATTTCATATCTTACTATCAGAAAAAATTAATAATATATTTCACCACTTATCATATCTTATGTTTGATTGAACATAGGATAGGATAAAGATAATTTATTATATCTCATCACCAATCAAATATAGGATAAGATATAATATCTCATTTCTTATACTATCTCATATTATATCCGATCAATCAAATATAATCTTAAAGTTTGAATGTTGAAGATTTTACAAACCATATATAAAATAAAAAAAACATAAAGAAAAAATGGAGCCAAAGAGAAAATAAAGAAAATATATTGATTTAATTTTTTTTCTTCTTCTATATAAATAATGGTGAATTAGAATTTATAATTCATATATCTTTTAATTTTAAAAATGATTAATAAAATTAAATAATCATAATTAAAATGTGGAGCCTTTTTTGAAATGTGGTCTTTCTTTCCCACCTCCAACCTAGAACAAGCTTTTGATCTAGATACAAAATGTACCAAATCATGAATCAAACCATGCAATATCACAAAAAATGATTTACAATAACTAGATTGACCTTCAATCTAGAACAAAATTTTGATCCAGATACAAACTGTGTCAAAACGTGAATCATATCATACATCACAAAAAAGAAATTAAAAAAGAGGCGACCTACTTCTTTTGTTTTGTTTTTATTTTTATTTTTTTGTTTCATTGGTGTACATAGAGAGTGACCCATATTCCCATCATATTAAATAAGATATTTTTGAGAGTTTGAAAAACTTGGTTTGCGTAGGGAAAGGCTCATGAAATGTATTTTAATATATTATTCATCTAGGTTTTTTGAAAAATTAATAGAAACATATTTAATAGTTGGAATAGTATATAAGAACATGTTTGAGGCTCATTCCAATGAGATTAGAGTACTTAATACTTATAAGTATGATTAACAAAATTATAAAAATCACTTTATAGAATTAAAGAATCTTTTGATTCTTAAACTAGCATTTTTTTAAATATTATTTTTCTTAGATATTGTATTACTAAAAACACTATCAAAAAGAAATTTATATAAGATGCAAATACTTGGTGGATTCAAACTCGAATTTTTAACATAAAATCTCTCAAAATATGGAAATTCAAATATTTGTAGAGATAAAAATCCCTATGCAAGCGCTTGAGCACTTCGAGCAACAATTGAGCGCTTGAGGAGTTTTAGGGCTAAGGAGCTCAAAGGGTTTTTAAAATTTTTTTTTTTAGTTTAAAACATATCATCCACACCATGATTTAACTCATTCTAATTTGTTTTTCTCAAATCTTTTTATAGTTACCTATGTTATCCCAATTAATCATGCAGCAACCTTGAGTTTTGAATCTTCAATGGAGAGTAAAACAATTTAAAAAGGTTCAATGTTAGAATATTTGAAATAAAATTGTCACCTCTTAATTACATGGCCTAATCTATCAACAATTCTAAATTTTTAAATTCATAGGATCGCTTCATCATGGATTTTAGAATTGTTTTCTTATTTTCATAACATCAAGTTAATTAGACAAACAAACCTAAACGCTCCCCACCCTCTCATCATTGTAAATAATCTAAGCAAGGGTTGTCTTTCCAACCACATCATGCTAACAATGGAAATTACAAAGACTCTATTATCCTTAGTTGTTTCATCCAACATTAGCAGTCAATAATCTTCTCCTTATTAGTATTTGTACCATAAACCTGAGTCTCATCCACCAAAGAAGTAGTCTATAACTTTTCTTTAGTGGCAAGTGAAATCCCTCCAATACACTTCCTTAAGTGAAGATCAAGTAAAGGAACTATTCAAAGAGATACACAGAATCAAGTACAAAAAAGGTTGAAAGATACTTCTATCAATATTTTTCATAAATTTAGAAATAAATTTAAATATTTTAAAATAAAACAACAAAATTTTATTAAAAAAAAAAGTTTTAAGTCAAAATCGTAGTTAGTGTCTACAGTTTTATCAATTTAAAAAAAAATTAAAACCAAATTTACCAACTAAGATTTTATCACATTAAATAAATAAATAACTAGGCCACATGGATGCATATGTTGTTGGAAATATTAGTTTGGAAATTATTTTGGCTGAAATCTAGTATGTGGATTTGTTTTTAAATGAATTATTTTTGCTCAAAACTCCATTCAAAAACTAAACCTTTTCTTCTCCCGTTTTTCTTATTTTCTCTCATTTCCTTCCTTTTCCTAGTTTCTTTCTCTTATCCTTCATCATTTTCCTCTTTTTTTTTTTACACTGAAATTAAAAAAAGAAGAAAAAAATGTTACAAGGTGCATCTCCAGGCTTTTGGGCGTGATCTGCCATAGAAAGATCATAACCGTTAGCTTGGCTTCGCATCAAAAAAATGGAAAAGAAATTCTGTTAGGATTTTGAATGAGTAGATGTTGAGAGATTAACCAAGAAGGCATTTTAACCCCTCTTGTTAATATATTCTCTTTTCCATAAACTCATGATGGGTTGACCAAGTGGGGACTTTATTGTCATTGCCATACCCATACATCCATCAATTTCAATATATGAATCACAATAATGATTCAGAGTTGGTAGATTGCATTGAAGTTCTTGGCATTGTGGAGTCCACAAAGTGCGTGAATGACTTGACTAATGAAAAATCATGATTGAACATGTTAATATCTTCTTGTTACTAAATTTCAATATCAATGAAAACACATTCTTCAGTCATTTTCTATGGAATCCAAGGGTCTGCTCCATTTAAATTAACCATTTCATGTTCAATGTGTTTTTAAGTGTTAATGTGAAAATAATTTGGAAGTTCCAATTTTTCATGGTTATGAAGTAGCAAATACCCTCATTTTTTGAATTAGCAAAATATCAATAAAAATAATTTGCTAAATTGAATTAGCAAGTAGCCCCAATGGGATAGAACAATCATTTTTTGAATCAAGCCCTACATTGTCGTGATCTTGAGGCCTCAATACCCTCAATGGGATCACCAATTCTACTTGATGATCAATCATGAAGTGGCAAATAGCTATAACCAGTGACTTTACAACCGAACTAATTAACCATTAATTTAGATGACCCGGGCAATTAGCTCTAATATTAGATAAAATTCCATCAAGCAAAGGAAACAATGGCAGTCATCTACTATAAAGTGATGAAACTGAAAATGGAGGTATTTCTAACCACTTACAAAAGTAAAATGGGAGGAGAGACATGGAACATAGTTAAAAGAAGATCATTACTATTCAAAATGCAATAATTCTTAAGATTTGGAATCATATCAATAAAACTGAATGACTAGAAGATATTGAATAGCCCCCTATCATGCTGAACTATAGAAATAGTACAACTTCAATAATATCTCATCATAAAACACTCCCAGGGGAGAATAGAAAGAACAACATATATTGGGAAAACTGTTTCATGTATTCAAAATTAAAAGACCTAAGACTGTTCCCATGGAGGTTTCCAACAACTGCAAATGTTGCCATTTTAGTTGATATATGAATCAATAATGAAGAAGACGGTTCCTTCCTTTCCACAATTGCCCATGTTTTAATCCCATCTATTCAATGGAGAAAAAAAAATACTGATAGCTTGTTCTGATGCCTAGTCATTCAGTTAGTCTGAGTGCTTGTGATTCTGCACCAAATTTGCAGCAACTATGAGAACCAATTCTCCACTCACTGCGTGATCCATACATCATATGAACAAGCATCCGTATACAGAGCCATATTTACAACCTAAAAAAGGATAAAATGAAATCAGAAAGAAACAGGTTATTATAGTCAATAACACATTTCAATACCTGCTTCAAAAAGTAAAAAGGTAAAATCTAATTTCCCCACCTTAAGAGCTACTGAAAGGTGCATGGAGGACATTGTAGTTCCATTGTAGCAAGGAGCCAGCATGAAACTCTATTAACATGGAAAACTATAGTGGTTATAGTAGAAGCCTGCAAGTGACGAATTGCAATGCACTGTCCATGAATAAAAACTTGATACCGTTTTAAGTAAAAAGAACAATCCTTGAAGTGAATTTCCAACAAATTGCTTTTGTGAAGAACATATTCAATAGCTTTAAATTGCTTACCTACATCAATGACAAATCCTTGCACATTTCAGTCTACTTCAAACAGCAATACTCTGTTTTTCCAAATTTAATAGCTTCTCTTTTAATTTTTCCTGTCAAGATTTTTAGACCATGTCAAGATGCACTGCACTAGATTCTCTTGCACAGCTAAAGAACCCAATAAATTTATCTTCCATTTACTATTACCTCATTTCTCATATTTGGTTGTCCATCATTTCTTCAAGTTAGGGCATGAGAATTAAGTTATTAGGATGAACATCAACCTGTAATTCACAAACTACACCGTTAGCATGACTGTTCAAATTTTGACGACCACTGGTGGATCATAAAAAAACTTTCATTTTTGAGTGACAATAAACTCATATGAAGTGATCAAAATGAGGATTGCTTACACGTGGTTATATGGTGACAGAAGACCATAGTTGAAGGTGGCAGAAATCTGTCTGAATACTGTTAGCCGAAGACTGAAGGTAGAGATAATACAGATTATTTTGATGATAGAGTCAGAAAAAACTTCTCATTAATAGCAAAATAGTAATCTGAGTATGGATGTTGTTGATTCTACATCTTACCATGCATAATGATGTACTTGAGTCACATTCAAGTGAGCAGAATAGGGACGGGTATCAATTGCATATCCCTTCCATATCATTTCACTTATTTGTGATTCGACGTCACCTTCCCACAAGCAATCTTGTTGGTCAACATCCTAGGAGCAAGCAGTTGTAAATACATCCACAAATTTCACAAAAACTCTAAAACTAAGGTGTTAGTGTGAAAGTGCATCTGCTGTAGGCACAGAAACTATCCAATTTGCCTACCTTTTTATTGTATTGAAATTCCAAAGTTTAGAACCTACCATTTAATGTTGACTTGAGAAAGGCTCATTAACCATCTGACATGCTCCAATGAAGCCTCCATCAAATGTCTTTGCAATGGCTGCTACTTTGGTTCAAGTACCTTTTTCAAATGCTACAATGGTGCCAAATGAAGAAGAAACTGATAAAACAATTAAATATTTTTTATCCACTAGTAAACAAATTTGTTCAATTGGAGTTTATGTTACTCTTTAATCTCAATAGTAAGGTCTAGTTTAATAATTCTATCTAATGTCATCAAAAGTTGAATTTGACCTTCAAATCTTGTTTTTAGCATTTAAGAAGTTTTTCCAAACATAGATTCAATAAATAAAATATTATAAAAATTACTTACAAATGATTTAGGGAAACAGAAGAGTATAAGAAGATGGCAAGAATATGTTTGAATACTTGAATTCAAGCTACTAAACCTAATAACCAAGAGGAGAATCAGTCTGCATACCAGATTAAGCTCTTCCTATACAGAATGGCATGTCCAAGACCTATTGAAGAGAGAAGAATGGGAAAGTGGATTAATTGCTTATTGTCTCTATTTAATTCCATGTCCTCATGATTCCACATTATAGTCTAACCAGCAAATCTTGATCAGAATCTCCATCCTAGGATCAGGCATGTGTAAATGCATCCACATGTTTCCAAAAATCAAAAAACAAAAAACTCAAAACTAAATTGTAGGGTAGGGATTGATTTAATTTCCTCTCTTAGACAGGTTTTAGTATAAAAGTGCATTTGTGAAAGGCATAGAAGCTATCCAATTTTCATACCTTTTTATTGCATTGAAATTCCCAATGTTTAGGACCTGTCATTTATGGTTGACATCAGTAGAATCCACCTTGACATGCTCCAATGGTGTCTCCTTCAAATATCCCTCATGTGGCAGTTATGCAGGTACAAGTACAGTACCCTTTTTAAAATGCTTCAATGATGCCCGGTGTAGAAGCAGAATAACATAAAGTGGGAGACATGTTTAAACAGCTAACACATATAGAAGAAACTGATGTAACAATTAAATCTTCTTTATCCAGCAGTACTTAGTTGAATACTTCATTAAAGTTAAACAGAGCTGTTCAATTTTGGAGTTTATATTAATCTTAATTTCATACTAGGAGTTTAAAAACAATTTCATAGGGAAACTGATAAATGTAACAGAAGCGAGGATGACTTAAAATATTCGGAATGTAAAGCAATCTAAGTGTTGTTATTGAAATGGAAAAAGTGATTCTATTAAGACAAGAGATGGCAAAATGCATAATAATAGAGAACACTATCATAGATACCGTGAACATCAAATGCAGACAACAATGGAACAAAATGCATTTGATTAACCTCTGTACCGTACTTTAAAAAGACCGAGCAGCCTATCATTTCTCAAAGTTGTCTAATCAGGTATCATAATGTGAAATTGAAAATGTTTTATTCCATAAATAGTTGGTGAAATATACAGTAGGCTTTGCAACTATATTTTTTATGGTTTAACCCAGACCTAGGTGCAACAACTTCCTTTAGTTCATCAAGCACATGAACCATTTCTATTCACTTAGAATCTCAACAACAAGAACTTTTTTACTTGTTCTTTGATTCATTAGCTTATACTCAATGATTGGAAATTTGAAAAATATAAGCAAAAATATGTGTTGAATGCGTAAGCAAAAGGATCCTCTGCTTTTTTCATGATGATTCTAACAGTTCATCATTTTTCGTTGGATATAACACGATAGTTCAGCCTTTTACATAATTATTGAGTCTAAAACAACAAATGGACAGTGCTTTTGTTTACATAAACATGCCTTTCAAGGAATGGAGCAGCCGCAATGGCAATCCTTAAGCAGAGTACTAAACTTTTGTTTGGAGCAAGATCATGGAATCAATGCAATGACATTGCCTTCAGGATTCTGGACTGGTAGCAGTGATCAGAAATGCCTAAGATTGAAATCTTGAGCAGTGAAAAACAATCTCTTGACAAGAACAACAACAAACTAGATGTTGTCCTCACATTATGAGATTCAGAGCATTTGAATCCACGTTCAGGTGTGGCCCCTAGTAAAAACATTAGTTATCTCTTATTAAAACTCATTGTATATGAATTCTTACTACAAGGCAAAGCATAGAATTTTTCAGAAAATAGAAAATATACCTAATTGAGGGCAAGGTACCTTGCAGCTGCTAATACATTTTCCAAAACACTCCATTCTATCTAAACTTTTTCAAAACATTCTCTTATGGATGATGTGCCCACATGTCCACCATCGGGTAGGAAAATTTTGCTCCCTTTGTGGCATCATACATGCAGATATCAAAAAGTGCACAATCTTTCTCTACCAATGATATTAGTCGGATGCTTTAGACGCATAGTGGTTTCAAAAATGAGAAGTTTGTTAAAAGGTCACACCATAAAACCTACAAATACTAGTTGAGAACACAAAGTCTAAAGTAACAAAGAAAATGGTAATCATAAAAATTTTGCAAAATCCATAAAAAATTTCAGTCATCATGTTTTGTTTATGTTTCTCAAGGCCCTGCCTTATCCTATTTCTATGATCTTAAACTCCATGTTGAGTCACCTTAGGCTATCCTAGCAAATTTCAAGCATTGTTGAAAGCAAACATCAACATCAATCAAATTTGATGTTCTCTTAGTTAAACATCATGTATTAACATTGGGGAGTCAAATCGATTCTTTGCAAGGTAGAAATTATCTCATAATGTGAATTATTGCTAAAGAAAATAAATTACACCTTCAAAAAATAGAACGATAGAAGAAGAATGGTACCTAATTAGAATCTATGAATATATTTGTTGAATCCTTTGACATATCAGAAGAATCTAAATCGTAATGTCTGGGAAGGAATGATTTGTCTACATGGGCTTTACCATGTAGATTTTTCCATTTGTTCCCTACATTTTGATGTGCTTGCAAAAACCAAGTAGTGAATCAAGTAAACTGACAATTCTGGTGGACAACCTTCCTCCATCAATAAGATGATAGTAGATACTCCTACATCCAAAATTCTTCATGACATGAATAGTTTTGCAATGAATTGTGATATTTACATGTGTGAGCATATGTAGAATTAGAAAAAGGTTAGTTGTGTACACAAGCAATTTGAAAACCAATATCCCAACAAACTATAACCAAGGAATGACTTATATGATTTCACACATAATAGTTGTTTGAGCTTATTAACACTTATATTCACGCATAATACAAAACTACTCAAAAAATGGTTGTTACTGCAGAGAGTTTACAATAAGAAAGCTGTAAATACACATATTGGTACAATTTTCACAAAATTATATGATTTCAAAGTAGGTATATTGGGCTTGTGGTCGTCTTATGAATCATAAGTATAGTTGAGTTTTGGGCTCAAATGAGAACATATTTACTAAGGTTTTACTTTATCCCATTTCAATGACTTATGCTTCATGTGGAATGACTTAAACTTCCGTTAAAAGATATTAAGTTTTTTCCGTCAAAGTCGCACATGGAAATCAACAAACTCTCATGCCTAATGCCCTTTTTTTAGTGTGTTTACCTCCTAAAATTTCTTCAAAGGAAAAAAAAAATAGGCTATATTTGGTTGCTAAAAAGTACTAAAGAAAAATAAGGAAAATAATTTTCTCACATTTGCCTTATCATGGAAAATATGAAAAAGAAAATCATTTTTTTGCAAAGTGCATTACTAAACAATTTAGTTTTTTCTTCACATTTTCCTCTCTAATTTCTTTCCTTAAAACTTAAGCTATTTGAGAAAGAAAATTTTAATCCATACATATACTATTAAATGAGCAACAAGATCTACTCCAATAGCATTGGTGAAACAAATTCAATGGGTAGAACCGTTCTTGAGGCCTCTTTGTTAAGCCCATTCAAAAAATTTGCACTTACCATTAGCTCATGAAAAATGAAATTTCAAGTAAAAAGCATAAAATAAAAATAAATAAAAAGATAAAACAGAAAATGTAGCAACAACAGAAAAAAAAAAAAATTTATGATATGTTGTGGTAGTGGAAAAGAAATTCGAAATCACAAGAGGAAGGAGCTTTTATAGTCGTATGCAATTCTTAATTGAAAACTAAACCTACAAGATATTCACAGAGCCAAATACAATGTTTCTTGATTAAACAAGAAAAATAAAATAATATAACAAAGCATAGTTATAAATGGGAATGAAAATATGGAACACAAAGCAGAAAGTACCTGGGCTAATAAACGCAGAGAAGAGCAAGAGCTTGGATCGAAGGCCTTCATGATAAAATCACCTCATCTTCCCAATCGTATGTTATGCAGGGGATGTGAGAAATCTTGGGCCATTCTTTCCCTTTATCCCTTTGGCATCGTTTCCTCAGCAGAGGACAATCATCAATATCAAGACGAGAAAGGAAGGAGGGCAGCCCCTGTTTTGGGAAGGACTTGAGGTTTCCACATTTCCTAATCTCCAGAGTTTCAAGAGAGGTGAGATGCTGAAGCCCCTTATTGTCCAGGAATTTCAGATTTGGAAAACCCCTAATTTCAAGGGAGGTGAGAGTGGAGGGCAGAAATCGCTCCTCGGAAATCGTTCTTTCTCACATCCCTCAATCCCCAACGTTCTAAGAAAGGGAAGCGTTTGCAAGCCCCACTCCATCCGATTGGCCACGAGTTTGTTGCAATTCCTGATGTGAAGCTCAGATAAATTAGTGGGCAAACCCCCTTCTGGAAATGAATCAATTTCTGGACAATTATCTCACCTAGTCACTAAACTAAACTAATAGTTGTTTGAGTTTATTAACACCTATATTCACATATGATACTAAACTTTCCAAAAAAATGACTATTATTGTAGAGAGTTCACAATAAGAAAGTAGTAAATATATATATATATTTGTACAATTTTCACAAAATTATATGATTTCAAAGTAAGTATATCAGGGCTTGTGGTCGTCTTATGAATCATAAGTATAATTGATTTTTGGGCTCAAAGGAGAACACACTTAATGGGGTTTGCCTTCTCCCATTTCAATGACTTAAGCTTGATGTGGAATCACCTAAACTTCTTTTAAAAGATATTAAGCATTGTCCATCAAAATCACACAAAAATCAACAGGCTCACATATCTAATGCCCCTTTTTTAATGTACGTGTTTACCTCATAATACGGTTTTTTGATAAAAGTACAATCAATTTAAAATTAATTTTTTAAAATACAACACATTAAAAAATATTTCAAATTCTACAGCATTTTATGTCATATTGAAAGTTGTCTATTGAAGATATGTCTTCCACGATTTTCATATCGGTCTCTTATTTTTTAAAAAAATTATATGAAAGATGTTTTTTGAAAAAACATTTTCCATATTAAAACTATTAAGAATTCACAACAATTTTGACAACGTTGGAAGTTATCCCTTAAAGAGACACATTTCACAATTTTTATATTAGACACATATTAAAAATAATTGAATTTATAATAAAAGTGTCTTTTGAAAAAACACTTCCCATATTGAAAGAATTACAAATTTATACTAAAGATAACTTTTGAAAAAAACACTTTCCATATTAAAAATATTAAGGAATTTACAACACTTTTGGTCATGTTGGAAGTTGTCACTTAAAGAAACAATTTCCACAATTTCATATTAGACACATTGAAATTAAAAAATGAATTTATATTAAAGTTGCCTTTTGAAATTGTTTATCTTTAATAAAAATTATCTAAACTTAAAAGAAAAAGAAGTTCTTTGTTTTTTGAACAAACAACTTCTATGCATAAAAATGTTGTCTTTTAAAGTAACAATTTTAATTAAACACACCAAGTAAAAGCAAGAGGCTAATAAACATCGAATACAATATTTCCTGATTAAAAATGAAAAAACAATATAACAAATTAATGATATAGTTAATTGCATTTTTTTCAAGATTAAAAATTTGAAAGTGACTTTGGAAATCATTTGGTAACTATTTTTAATTTTTTTTAAAAAAAAATTGATAACAAAAAAAATGAAAAAAGAAAAGCAAAATTATAAAAATAGAGAATATAAAATTATATCCAAACTACATCTAAGTGGTGCTTTGCCTTTGTTCTTTATTTGAGTGATACCCCCACAAATTATATCTGGACTCTCTACTGGACCCCACTTGATGTCTCAAAATAAAAGAATTATATAAAAGGAAAAAAATAAAGTCTTAAAATATTAGCACCATTAGGTAGCAGAGTCTGGATGCTAGAGTAGTTATAAACTTGTTGATTGACGGGGAATTGGTAAATGAAAATAAAACACAAAGCATAAAGTACCTGGGCCAATAAATGCAGAGGAGAGCAAGAGCTTCAATGGAAGGGCCTCATGATAAGATCACCTCCTTATTTTTCTTATCGTATCTGTCGAACACTATGCAGGGGATGTGAGAAATGTTGGGCCATTCTTTCCCTTCATCCCTTTGGCACCGTTTCTTCAGCAGAGGACACCTTCTAATATAAAGACGAGAAAGGGAGGAGGGCAGCCCTTGTTTTGGGAAGGACTTGAGCTTTCCACATTTCCAAATCTCCAGGGTTTCAAGAGAGGTGAGGTGCTGAAGCCCCTTATTGTCCAGGGATTTCAGATTTGGAAAACCCCTAATTTGAAGGAAGGTGAGAGTGGAGGGCAGAAATCGCTCCTCGGGAAATCTTTCTTTCTCATATCCTTCAATCTCCAACGTTCTAAGAAAGGGTAGCGTTTGCAAGCCCCACTCCATCCGACAAGCCAAGAGTTTGTTGCAATTCCCGATGTGAAGGTCAGATAAATTAGTGGGCAAACCTCCTTCTGGAAATGAATCAATTTCTGGACAACTAGATATATGCAAATATTCAAGGGATGTAAGGAGGGCGTGCATCCCTTGGGGCAGTGACTTGAGCTTCTTGCAACTCTCTATCGAAAGCCTTCTTAAATTGGGAGTGGGCAATCCTCCTCGTGGAAAAGATACCAGATTAGGGCAATTAGATATTTCCAATGACTGGAGAGATGTGAGTTCCACGTGGTGAAGTCCATCTGGAATGTAAAGGGACTCCAGATTTCCACAATTTGTGATATGAAGATACTCAAGCTTTGTGAAGAAAGCTAAAGGAAAGGACGTGAGAGAATCACAAATTTCAAATATATTTAATTGAGTAAGGAAAGCGTAGTGGTTGTGCGTCATATCCTCAGGCAATGATAACTCCAATTTTTTACAGCACGAGATGTACAATTGTTGGAGAGTAGTATTATTTTGTATCATTCCCTCTGATAGGGACTTCAGA
This sequence comes from Vitis riparia, assembly GCF_004353265.1. Taxonomy (NCBI): domain Eukaryota; kingdom Viridiplantae; phylum Streptophyta; class Magnoliopsida; order Vitales; family Vitaceae; genus Vitis; species Vitis riparia. The sequence continues at coordinate 40,501 of NW_023269804.1, read as the reverse complement.
ATGGGACAGTGAACAATTTGAAGCCTTTCAAGCATTGGTGGTAGCCCCATCTCCGAACAAGACAAAAGACTGTCACAGAACCGGATATCCAAGTGTTTAAGAGATGTCAAGTTGTGAAGAATGGGTGGCATTTCCTTTAGCTCGGGACAACGATACACAGACAACTTTACAAGAGAATTCAGTTGTCCTAATTCATCTGGTATTTTACAAACATTGCGTATATCCAAGGAAGCCAATGAGGTGAGACTGCCCGCACTCCTAACGACCACATCATCACATTCCACCAACATCAATTCACGAATGGAGGGAGCCATTGGAAGACAGCACACCAGCTGCTTGCATTCTCTAATCTCAAGTTTTGTTAATTTAGGAAGGTGTTTGGGTAAATCCTTTTTCAGCTTTGGACATATCTTGATATAAAGCTCCTTCAAACAAGGGAATTCAATTTCACGACAAACCCATTCCTCCCACTCTAACATCTTTTCAAACCTCAGAATCTCTAGGGCTTCAAATGGCTTAAACGAAGAAGACCCAATATTCCCATAGAACTCTTGTCCCACCTTCTGCACTCCATCAATCCTCATAATAGAGAGCTCCTTGAGAGATCCAAGTTGCCCTAGCGATGGCAAGGATGAGCAATTTTTACAATCGTGGAGTTGCATGGACACCATATTAGTAAATGAATGTTCGCCTAACCAGTTAGGAAATTTTTCACCACAATAGTGCTCGATGGTCAGCTCTTTCAAATTGTTATGAGGTTGTAGCTTTTCAAGCACAGTTGTTTCCTTCTGCAAATCACGAGCAGTAGCATCGCCATCCCACTGCATTACTAACTCATCAAGACGCTCCTTGCCTTTCAAATTAGCCTCGAAGACATCCATAGCATCCACCACATTCTGCAACTTGGAAATGCAAAGTCTGCCACCAAGGTGTGACATGTCCCTCAACTCTTTAATTTTTGCCCCTCTATCCTCACCAACAGCAAAAGCAGTCAATGTTCGAAGACGTTTCAACCCTTCCATTCCCATTGGCATCTCCTTTAAGCTAGTGTCACTAATATCAAGATGACGCAAGTTGATTAGTTTCCCCATTTTTGTGGGCAAACGAGTAAGAGAATGACAATTTGACAACATCAATGTCTGCAAGTTGAAAAGGTTGGTTATTGATTCAGGGAGCCTTCTAATTGAAGTACGAGAAAGATCTAAGTAGCGTAGGTGTTTCAAAGTTCCAATTGAGCGAGGCAACTCCACAATATGATAATGAGCTAAAGAGAGAACCCGTAAGCATTTCAGTGTTGGCAATAAAAGATTTGAGATCTTCTTGCTTAAAAAGATACGACGAGATTGATGACCTGTATGTACAGGAAGAAAGGTCCGCAAATTATGAGCTTCATAAAATGGATTAAATTTCATGGAGAGTTCAAATTCCTTTGCAATAATATAAGAAGAATGTCTGGTCTGCTTAGAAATTTGATTTTTCTTTCCATCATCCAACCAAGAACAAAATTTCCCCGATACAAATTGTGCTAAATCATGAATTAAATCATGCATCATAAATAGTGATTCATCATCAATGGATCGTTGGAAAAAAGATCTTGAAAGTAAATTTTCAAAGCATGTGTTACCAAAATCTTCTATAATTTTCTCCCCGTTAGAGCCACCTAATAAGCCTTCTGCCATCCATAACAACACTAATTTCCATTTTTCAAATTTATAGTCCTTGGGGAATATGGAGCAATATGCAAAACATCGTTTCAAATTTGGTGGAAGATAATGGTAACTCAAGTATAAAGCTGGAAGAATGTCACTTTGTGCAATTGGCAAATCCCATATGTCATTATTCAGTACTTCATTCCAAGCATTTTCATCTTGTTTAGTGTGTAATAGACTTCCAAGCGACTTTGCAGCCAAAGGCAAGCCTCTGCATTTTCTTACTATCTTCTCACCAATTGGTTCCAACTTTTGGCGGATGTTTGTATTCATATGTGCAAAGGCGTGTTTTGCAAATAATAGCCGACACTCTTCATAGGATAGCACATCAAGGTGATGAGAAGAGGCAGTAGTGCGCATAATCGATGCAACATCTTCATTACGAGTTGTTACTACGATCATACTGCCTTGTGCACCAGCCCTAAAAGGAGCCTTTAAGGCATCCCAGTTTTGGGGCTTCTCGTTCCACACATCATCTAGAACGAGGAAGAATCTTTTCCCATTCAATCCATTCTTCAGGCTATTTTGTAATGATTCTAAGTTCTTAGAATCAGTTGAACTATGAGTGACGGACTCTAGAATTGCTTTGGTTATCCCTGTCACATCAAATCGATCCGATACACAAACCCAAATCCTGGTATCAAAGTGGCTCTCCACCCTCTTATCATTGTAGATAATTTGAGCCAGGGTTGTTTTACCAACCCCACCCATACCTACGATGGGAACTACAGAAACTCCATTATCACCATTATCCCTGGAGGCTTTCTCGGATAAGAGAAATTGAATGATAGCCTCCTTCTTAGCATCCCTACCATAAATGCTAGACTCATCTACCAAGGAAGTGGTTTGTAACCTTTCTTCCATCTCAAACGACAACCCTCCAACACCCTCCCTTAAATGAAAGTCATGCTTTCGTTTTGCAACAGCATCCAACTCCCTTGTAATTTTCTTTATCTTTCCACCAACCTTTGCATTAAATATGACGGATGTAGGATGACAAGCAGCAAAACAAGTTGGGATGAGCTTGTGTACCTGACTGGTGCTAGCTTGGGGTCCATGTATCAGGATCTGCCGATTAGCTTCAGTGTTGAACTCGTCCAGAACATCTTCCATGTCGTAAGCCAAAGATTTGAGATCATCCAACCAAAGCTTAACAGCTCTGTCCCTTATCTGCTTCTGCTCAGCATCAGTCAGCACAGCTTCAATATGTAACAAAATCCTCTTCCATTTTTGGAGAGTGGCCTCAACATTCTGACTGCGTGCATACTCCAACAAAGGGGCAGCCACCAACTTCTCAAGCACCACATCAAAGATGGAAGACATAGCCGCCTCCGCCACAAACATGTTTTCAGCAAAATTCAAACTCTCGAATAACCAAAGCAAATTAGCGAGAGTAGCAGTTGCTGTGAAAGCCTTTGCAGTAGTCTTTCAAGCCTTGCGAAAGCGCAGGAAAATGGTCTGTACATTGAATTGAGGGAAAGTTGTGTTTTCATGGGCCAATATGGTAATAATATTGTTTTTGGAACCCAGGTTTGTGAAATGGGAAAAACATTTGTTAATATGGAAACTTATATCAGTTTCATGCACTCTGAGCCGGTTGTTTTTTTTCTACCGAAATTGCCCCTCCAGGTATCCAGGTCAGCAGCCCATCTCAGCACGTGAAGGTAGTACTTGAGGTGCGTTAAGGTAGTACTTGAGGTGCGTTAAGGTAGTACCTGAGGTACATTAAGGTAGTACCTGAGGTACATTAAGGTAGTACCTGAAGACCATTAAGGTAGTACCTTATGTGCATTAAGGTAGTACCTGAAATTTCTTATAATTACATAAGGTACCGTTGGAGTAACCTATGAGAACATAACAATGTCATGCTGCAATAGGTAATGAAATTAACTAATAAAAATCTGAAGCCACAAAATGGCTACATTTCTCGCAGGTGCGTTAAGGTAGTACCTGAGGTACATTAAGGTAGTACCTGAAGACCATTAAGGTAGTACCTTATGTGCATTAAGGTAGTACTTGAAATTTCTTATGATTACATAAGGTACCGTTGGAGTAACCTATGAGAACATAACAATGTCATGCTACAATAGGTAATGAAATTAACTAATAAAAATCTGAAGCCACAAAATGGTTACATTTCTCGCAGGTGCGTTAAGGTAGTACCTGAGGTACATTAAGGTAGTACCTGAAGACCATTAAGGTAGTACCTTATGTGCATTAAGGTAGTACATGAAATTTGTTATGATTACATACGCCACCGATGGAGTAACCTATGAGAACATAACAATGTCATGCTGCAATGTGTAATGAAATGAACTAATTGTGTCTTAAGTCACACAACAACAACATTTCTCAAATATGCACTAAGATAGTACCTGATGTACATTAATGTAGTACCTCAAGCCCATTAAGGTAGTACATGTTTTGCATTAAGGTAGTACCTGATGCGATGAAACAATTCTGTCTTCGTTGACAAAAGATGTACACTACAAATTCCAACAAACATTACAAATTCACAAACACTACCAACAATTTCTACTAACCAACACATAATTTATGTATTTTAATCGCCAATATATGATATTGCCTAATTATATTCATCAATTATTACCATCAGTCTAAAAATCTGAATAAATACACAAGTTTTCCACCCAATTTCTAAATATGTCCACAACATTTTTCCATTTCATGAGTCTCCAATACACAAAAATATTGAGATCGAACAGCCGCTCATACGATCCAAAATCGACATTCGCCTCAACCTATGCCCTCACCAATGGAGGAAAAATTGCAAATACAATAACCACTCGAAAATCACTCTTTTGCTCCAGTTTAAACAAAAAAAATATTAAAAAACAACCCTAAATACAAATTAATTACCTTCACATTTGATGTGAAGGTTACAGAAAAATGTGATCCAATGAGAAGAACACGAGATTCTTCTTCATGAACCCAATATATCAGAGTTGTCGCTTCCATTCCGGTTCGCTTTCCTAAACCAGATTTTCAGTCAACACGTACCCTCCTCAAGCCGTCTTCTTAACTCGACCTTGTTTCAATGAAGTGCTCCATTTGGTTCTTCACAATTACCACAAGCAACAAAAATTTCGATTCAGGTTTTCAAGTAAAGGTTTATACTTTCAAATGTGTGAAATTTTGCAAATTTTCACACCCTCTTCGATCCGAAGGGGTGACGAAATTGGGATGATCGGGTTCAAATGGTTAGGACTTTGAGAGGAGAAGGGGCTGAAGATAGAAAACTAGATTGGAGTTTGGGATTAAAGGCTTCAGAAATTAAATGAGAGAAATTGTTGAAAAATATACAAGATTCTCTGCTTCGCCTCGGTGACGGAGTGAAGACAGATGAGAGGAATGACTGCAAAAATGAGAGAGAGGAAAGAAAGAACGGCTGAACGCTAGGGTTTTCTTGTGGAACCTCTGCTTCGCCTCCGTGACAGAGTGTAGAAAGATGAGAGGAATGGGTACCTGGAGGGGCAAGCTCGGTAGAAAAAACACAGCCAGCTCAGAGTGCATGAAACTGATATAAGTTTCCACATTAACAGATGTTTTTCCCATTTCACAAACCTGGGTTCCAAAAACAATATTATTACCATATTGGCCCGTGAAAACACAACTTTCCCTTGAATTGAAGTTTCAGGCATTGTGGAGCCCACAAAGCGCGTGAATGACTTGACTGATTAAAAACAAAGACCCGAGCATCAATCAATGCCATTGGGTTGCATGATTGCACCCTTCAATCCTTTTTTTCATATTTGGGTAACTTCAAGCGAAATAGTTGAATATTCACAATATTTTTTTATATTTTCATTGAAATAGTCGTAAGTTCTTGACTTAGAGATGCTGATAATACTGAAAAATGGAACAGACCGGAAAAATAATTTCAACAATTTTTTGGGTTGGAAGATGGAAAACAACTAAAGAAATTTGTAATTACCTTTAGAAAAGATTGTAAAATGCATAATTGCATTTAGAGTTTATTTATTTAAAAAATCGGATAATAATAATTATATGAAGAAAAAAAATAGAGTTGTTCTAAATCAATTTTTGTCCGTAAACTTTTAATATTAATTGATTTACTATTTAAGTTTTAAGTTATTTTTAAAAACTACTAGACTCGTTGATGAAGTTAAGACATTAAGTCTTGTTTAATTTGGAGTCCATTTGCATAATAGAAAAAAATATAAGAAAATAATAATTCTACATAGAAAATAAAAAATAGTCATTTGAAATCAATTTTTATTTATAAATTGATGGTATTAATTAGATAATTATTTGAGTTTTAATTTTTTTTTAAATTATTAAACTCATTAATGAATTCAACATATAAAATCTTGATTAATTTTGAGTTTATTTGTTTAGTGAAAAAAATTATAAAAATATGTTATATGTGAAGAACACTACAAGAAAATGTACTTTTCGTGACAAAAATTTAGGGGCGAATTCTAATTTTGTCGCTAAAAGTAACTTTTACCGATGAAATTTTAGATGTTGTCAATAATGCCAATTTTCTGCAAACTTTTCCTAACGAATTTGAAATTTTTGTTGCTAAAAGATGTGGCGGGAAAATTTGGCGCTTTTTTTTTGGCGCAAACACTTTTGTGACAAAAATAAACTATTTCCCTATGAAAATATTTATCACTAATTATAATTTTTGGTGATGAAAATAATTTCCTCACTAAAAGTTACAACCTTTTATCTATTTTTGCTTACAAAATGGTTTCGTCGATAATTATATTATTTCCTGACAAATTGAGTAATTTTGTCACCAAGTAATGTTATTAAATTGTGATATTAATAAAGAATATTAATAAATAAGTAGATTATTTATACTATGAAATAATACAATATATATTTGTTGACACTTAATATTTATACTATAATATTTTATTTATATAAATAATAATAAAAATTAAGGATCCACAAAATTAAATACTAGAATGTAGATTTATTTAAATTTAAATGTTCTATTATGTAATAATAGTATTGTTATGAAATAACAAAAATGTAAATTATTTAAGCAATTAATATTTATAGTGTAATATGTTATTTATATTTATATATATATAAATAATAACAATAGATAATCCAAGATATGTAAGATTACATCCTATGATATAAATTTATTTAAATTTCAATATTATTATATGGTGCTACACATACATAAATACTATTAAATGATTTTTATTATATTAGGTAAAAGTTATCCATACAAGTCCAATGTAGTATTAAATTTATGTTAGTTATGAATAAGTAAATTTATTCAAATTCATACCTTATCCACTCAAGAAGTAAATTTATACTAACATTTAGTTACCTAGTTTAAATTAATAGATTTTTTTTAAATTATTACTTGGTTTTTAAATAATTGGTCAGAATTAACTTTCTCAAATAAATTGTCTAGTATCTATAAAAACATTCTACCTACATAAAATTCCAAATATTATTTATGTGTACGAAGATATCATATATTATTAATAAATAAATAAGTATAAGTTAAATATTATATGATATAATATATTGTAAGTACTATATGCCTAGCTCTATTTTCATATTTACAAAATAAAAAATGTCTGATATATATAGCACATATGAAATTCTATATAAATATAAAGTTTTTTTAAAAGTTTTCAACCACATCTTTATTAATAATTGGTTATTTTATTTTTTATTGATCAATTATATATTTATTATTTTTAATTATTAATTACTAATTTATCAAAATTGATTAGTTATTAAGAATAAAATCTTAAATTATACCGCAAAATAGTAACTTCTATGGTTACTAACTTGTAAAGGAGTTTTTATACTTGTATGCATTTTTAATCAAATATTTAAAACAAATGTAGTTATAAAAATAATTGAAATATTTCATAAATTATTATATGATTTATATTTATAGTGTTTCATTATGTTTGATATTTTTGTTTGGAATAGATGAGAAAGGGAAAGAAAAAAAAATGATGTAGAATCCTAATTTCATTTTGATCATTATTTTATTAATGTCAATATGAGTATTACACTTTGGCATTCTCCTAACATTGTCTTTCAATTATACTTTTATTTTATATTTCAAATTTATCACTTTAATCCATAAGTCTGGAATTGAATTTATTCTAGCTATTAATAAACTATAGTCCTCTAATTTGTTCTCATTCAACCTTAGGTTTGTTTAGAAGTGACAAAATTTGATATGACTTGTCAATATGATTTGAATCTAACACCCTTTCATGATTTTGGGTTGAGTATAATTGAGTTCAAGTCAAATTCATGTCGACTATGGAGAGTGACCTTAAATAATATAAGGTCCCAATTCTAACCACCAATTGGTTTTCAGAACAAATGGGGGCCTTGTCATAAAATACTCTGTGGTTAAGCGTGCTGCAGTCAAAGAAATCTTAGGATGAGTGACCCGCTGGGAAGTACGGAGCACCTCGATCTACAAGTGGTATCAGAGCTTGGTCACATGTTTGACAGGTGAGCTAGAATTGTGGGTGAATGGCGAAGGCCTGAGGCGTGGCCAAGACAACTAACAAAGACGGTAGACTATCACCGACGAAATTAATTTGTTACCAAAAATATTTGGCAATAAAAATAAAATTCGTCGGCATTAAATATTGACGACTTTTGGGACAAATTTTATTTTTTTTTGTGACAAAAATTCTTACTTTTGTCGATGAAATATTTCGTTGGAAAACACTTTCAGTGACAAAATTTTATTTCATCAAGGAAAACTTTGGGCGACGAAATAAGATTTTTGTCACGAAACTTTTAGCGACGGGTCTAGGGTGACGAACAAGGCACGAAAGAATTTTCGTTGGGGAATGTTTTTGTAGACGAAATTTAGACTTTCAATGACAAAATATTTTGTCACTAAAAGTCAATTTTCTTGTAGTGGAGGAAACTAACCAAGTTATTTAAAATAAATTTTGACCTATGAATTTATAATATTGTTGTGTTTTTTACTTTTTAGTACTAATTAAATTGGTTTTTGAGTTTCAAATTTATTTTAAAAATTAATCAATTTTACATATAAGGTATAGTTTGATTCCAAATTTATTTACTTAATGAAAAATTTGAGAGAAGTTAAAAGAAAGCTAGAAAACCACATGCAATTTAAAGAAAAATAATATTTCAAGATTTTTTATATTAGGATTAGATCGTGGAGAGAGAAAAAATTGGTTTTCTATGTTTTTTATTTTTAAAAATAAAATAAAACAACTTCTATACGTTTTTTAAAAATTGTTTAATATTTTACTTTATTTCTAAAAAATAGAAATAAAGAACAATGACCCAACAATATTATGAAGTTTTAAAAACAATTTTTTGTTTTTAAAAACATAAAACTGTTTTTTAACCACAAGATTATGGGACTATGGTCTTTATTGTCATTTCCCTACATCAATCATTTTCATTGTAGGCATTGGACCATTCACTCGGTGTTGACTGTTGGGTGGATAAGCAGTGGTGTAGAAAAATAGTTTGGTAGGCATTGTGGAGCCCACAAAACACGTGAATGACTTGACTAATTAAAAAGCAAGACCCAACATGAAAAGTGGGTATTATCTCGGGAGAATTGTGTTTTGGGCCCAGCTGGGCCCAAAAATTAACAAATGGTCCATTTATGTTACAGAATTAAGCCCAACACCCAGACAAAGTCTCAAAATTGATAAGAAGGCTATACAATTTATAATATGCCGAAAATGCCCTTTGGCTGGCTAATGTAAAAAAAAAAACAAAATCCACGTTGGATTTGCAATTCGTTTTCCCCAAAATTGAGAGGCGTTTTCACATTCCTGAGTGTTTCCCTCGTTCTCGCCCAAAAAATGCCCTAATCCTCTCTCCATCTGGAGTTTGCCGACCATCCGATTAAAAACAAAATCGACGTTGGATTTCCATTTGGTTTTCCCCAAAATTGAGAGGCGTTTTCACATTCCTGAGTGTTCCCTCGTTTCCGCGCAAAGAATGCCCTAATCCTATCTTCATCTGGAGTTTCTCGGCCATCCGATTTTAGGTGTAGACGGTGGAGTTTTTAATCTCTGTCAATCCATTGGTGTCAACGATCACGACCGGATTTGGGTTCCGTGGCGAAGTAGTTGATAGTAGGTTCAGCAATTTCAGTTTATGCTTCATTTCGGCTATCCCGACCATTTCATTTCAGCCTAAATACATTGCCCTAATTTATCTGGCGATTTCAGTGTGCCATTAATCCCCACCGTGGTTGTCGTCCCGTGCTGAGCATTGAGGAGGGAGCTTCTCTGACCATCAGGTAAAGTAGTATTTTTTTTTAAGCTTAAAGCTTAAACCCCGTAACTGGCTCTAAGACATGGCGTGGGTTATGGTGTTTTTAAGACATGGCTCACAGTTTGAAATAGTGAGGATCCTCATGGGCTAATTGCATCTGCATGTCGTGTTATCAAAAAAGTTTTTGTTTAGATAATTATGTTTGTGTTCGATTTACATGATTGATACATGGAAAAATCACTTCTTTTTATTAAACTGTGATGTCACCATGATTCACTTGTTTCTCCATCAATATGAGAACCCTCGATTGCCATTCATGATAATTGTGATGATGAAGACGACATAAAAATATATTTTGATTTTCCTTGCATTTTACTTGGTTCACTTATGTTTGTTTGGTTTAGCATTGCATATTGAATTGAAAAGTTAGTTTTATAGGTGCAATTTTATTCTAATATATGATAAGTAAATGCAAATAGATTTTCTTGTTGCAAACATATTTTTCGTCCTTTCGTTCAAATTATATCATTGAGCATTATATTTACTTCCTCGTGTGGCAGTCTAGTTTAGTATGCTAGTTCGCCTGTTACCTATTTTTGAAAAAAACCCAAGTTCTTTGAACCCTATAGTATGAGATATTGTGGGATACCTAGTATGTGTAGATAGATTATCATTTCAAACTTCATGAAATCTGTAGCTAACATGAATATAAATGCGAAATAAAGAAACAGATCAGTTCAAAGGCAGTTTAACGAGCCTTAATTCTATTTTTGAAATCCAAAATTAAGGTAGTCAATACATAAGAAACCAATTAAGGGATTTCTCCTTGAAATCCAGAATGGTTTCCAACAATCATTGTAGTGGCCAAATACCTCTTTCCAGGTTTACTATTCACAATTGCTAAATATCAAACGCATGCAACTCAATATTATTTTCAGCATACAATTGAACCAAATTGAAATTAAGTTAAATTTGAAGTTGTCTATTGAGTATGAGCCAAAACACTAACGACATTGGCATGATCTGTCCATTTATAAGTCTGAAAAGTAATTGTGATGTTCCTATTGGGATCTAGAGGGTCATAGCAATCTGCAAAAAACAGAGAAAGAGTCAACCAACCAGTTAAAAATAGAATAAGTGAAGTAACATTTGGAAAAGTATATGCATAAATGATGCGTGATAATCTGGACATGGCGACTAGTAATAATGTGAACTTCACAGCAAAAGGGCAGATGAGAGAAAATACGAAGGCCATTTTCTATAATATGCATAATTGTTTGGTCTATAATATGATATTTGTGCTATGTTTGTATAGGTTAATGGACGCAAGTAATAGGATATATTGTTACATTTTCGTGGGTGGCAAACTTGTCCAAAAAAATGATGGGCAATGGGAATACTTGGGTGGAAGAAGCAAAGGTATTCACATATATAAAGGAATGGAATTTGAAGAATTCACCAAAAAAATCATAGAGAAATTTGACATTTCCCTTGACGTGATGAAGATGCACTACACTCTGAAGTTCAATCCCAGAGTCATCCAAGATTTAGAAGATGAGGATGATTTGGATAACGTGGTTTCCCACAGTGATGACTTTGCAAATGTATACCTAGTAGACTTACCCTCTGTGGAAGCCATTGAAGCAAATATCCCGAATTCACAGTTGGCATTTCGGTAATGGACTTTAACATCAATGTTTATTTAAAATGTTGTGAATATCAATTTTACACATCACATAGTCTAATTATGTTAATATATGTCAATGCAGAGATCCACCTATCACGTTCCCGTCCTCTAATGCATCATGCGATCCAATTCCTAAAACTATGATGCTATCAAGAGGTTTTGCGTCGCGTTCTGCAGATACTGAGTACATCCCTTTGGAATTGATTCGTTTTCGTGAGGCAATATTAGGGTCGGGACATACATTTAAAAATGCCGAGGAGTTTCGCAATGCAATTTACCAGATGTCATTAGGTGGGAGGTTTGAATACAAGTACAAGAAAAATTCCCCTACGCATATGTCTGTCTAGTGTTCGGTTGATGGTTGTCCTTGGAAGATAACAGCTCACGCTGTCGAGGGAAATGTCATCTTGCGAGTTCATACTTACCAAGTGAATCATAATCATATAGCTCAGGATGAGTGTTCATCTAAGGTGAAGGTTTCTTCAAAGAGAGGTGCAGTTGTTGTTGAAGATGTGTTTAGAACCACTCCAGACTATCTTCCCCGTCAAATCTGTAAGGATTTTGAACGTGATCATGGGGTTCAATTGACATATAACCAAGCATGGCACCTTAAAGAGAAGGCAAAAGAGCGCATATATGGAGTACCACGCGACTCTTACACGTTTCTCCCTTGGTTATGCCATAGGCTAAGAGAAATAAATTCAGGCACAATTGCGGAGTACACTTCCCAAGAAGGTCACTTCATGCAATTGTTCATTGCCCATGCATTTTCAATTTAAGGGTTCATCATGGGGTGTCGACCTGTATTGGCTATTGATTCTTGCCACCTAAGCGGTCCATATAAGGGAGCTCTTTTGTCTGCCATTGCATATGATGCAGATGATGGAATGTTCCCGCTAGCCCTTGGTGTGGTAAGTTCAGAAAATTATGAGGACTGGTATTGGTTTTTGGATAAATTAAAGGGCGTATTAGATGGTAAAGAAGTTGTTATTATATCAGATAGACATCAGGGAATCTTGCGTAGTGTTTCGGAGTTGTTTGGGACAGGAAATCATGCATATTGTTATCGCCATGTTAAGGAAAACTTTTCTAGCTTCTTCCATAAGCAGAACATTCGAGGAAAGAAATGGAAAGAAGATGCTTTGCTACTTTTGGACAGCATTGCGTATGCTAGGTTGGAAATAGACTACAATGAGGCATTTGAAAAACTTGTGCGCTTCAATGAGAACCTAGCAAAATGGGTTGTGGAAAACAATCCCGAACATTGGGCAATGTTAAAGTTTCTTAACAAGCGATGGGATATAATGACAACTAACATTGCAGAGTCGTTCAATGCGTGGTTAAGAGAAAAGCGTCACCAAACAATTTATACTTTATTGTTAATGCACATGGATAAACTTGTAGCCATGTTGGACACCCATATGCGTGGTACACAAAAGTGGAAGAGCGTGGTCGGACCGAAAACTGAAGAGAAGTTAATGTCAAATATCATGAGGTCTGGTCCGATTAGTGTGCTACCATATTTGGGAGGGACGTTTAAGGTGTTTACTGGAGAGGTTTATTTGGTTGTCGATATGAATCAACGTACGTGTACTTGCATGACATGGCAAATGTCCGGTTTGCCATGTGCACACGTATGTGCTATCATCCGCACACTGAGACACGACGTGTATGACTATATTGACCCATGTTTTCATGTCTCCATGCAAGATTTGATTTACTCGGGTCAGTTTCAACCATTACCAACACACAACATGCCAAAACTTTGTGACGATGGGAGTTTGCAAGATTGCGCGGGCAACACCTTTCCTGCTTTCCAACCCCCTCATGTGAGACGTCCTCCAGGAAGACCCCGACAAAGGTGCATTGAATCACAATTTTCTCATAAGAGAGCAATTCATTGCTCTCGATGCAATGGAATAGGTCACAACCGCTCTAAATGTAATAATCCGTTGTCGTGACATTTGCATTTTATTTGGTTGTACAATTTCCTCTTTTTGTATCATTCCATATATTCTGTTGTATGGTATATGGTATGGGGTTGTTGATTCTCGTTTTTATGTATTGCCCTATTTATAGGCACGATGCACTTTTTTGGAATTTTTCTTATTTAGAGTTGCTTTCAGTAACCAACTTAATTGAAAGTGCACTTTGAATGTGGTTTCTTTTTACTTGTTATTTAATTCCATCTCTGTGTCTACATTATCGAGCATTTCTTATTTGGAGTCTCATTAAGGATGACAATTTCTGTTACATTATTTTATGTATAGGGGTGACAAATTTTTTTTTTCAATAAAACGAGACTTCCCCTATATTTATTTCCAAGTTGTGAATTAGTCCTCTTATCGCATTATGTTCTTGTTGCACCTATTTCAATGTCCCATCAATTTCTAAGACGTCATAAAAATTGTCTTTCAATTTGTCCTCAATTAGATATACTTGTTACACACGTTGTCCATATGGTTATTATCTAGTAATTTATCTGGTTGCTGGTTGGATAATCGATCATACACGTGTTTGCTTCCAAACTGTAAGCGTTTTCCTAAAATGTCATATTGTTATGTATTTCATTTATTTTTTCGTTACAACTATGATTATGGAACACCATTACCAAATTAATCAAACAGATTAATTGTCGAAATAGTCAATTGACCTTTCCCTTTATTATTAGTTTCTCCAGGTCATCAATAACTGCTATAACACCCTTTTCCAGGTGCCCGTTTTTCCAAGGTTGAAGCTTACAACAATCATTTCATTCTTCTATGGCCACTACGGAGGTGATGCATTATTCTTGTTTTTAAATATTGATAACTTATTTCGGATACTTCATATTTTGATCAACTTACGACCTATAGTTGTTTTTGGTGTTAAAGATTGAATTACATAAACATCCAATTGTAAATTATGAATCCACATGAATATGTTTGTTTGTTCATTCAATTTTATTGCTTTATTCACTACGTTTACATATTCCTATTGATGTTAATTTTTCTTATATATAATTCATATGTAAACTACTAATGACCTCCAACCATTTCAATGCAGTCCACCAGATTGTATACACGTTGTTCATCTTCAAGGTTTCTAAAACTATGCAACAGGCTCCCTACTGAGAAATTGGACGTGGTTCGAGACCTTCAGTTTGGAGGTCTTCTTCACTTAAATTGCAAGGAGATACGACATAATATCTATATATGGCTGATTGCCCATTTTAACGTTGGGTTCAGACGCATTGACATTACATCCCACCAAAGGTATGATCTGACAGCTGTTGATGTCGGCCTTGTCTTTGGCCTCCCGACGACTGGACGGATTCTACATATTGCTACTACCTCGTCTGGTCATCCGTTCGGTACCCTCAACACATGTGAGGAGAGACTCCTCAACTTACCTATTGGGGAGGAGTTTCATAGATGCTTCATTTACTACACTTGTGCGACGCTATTAGCCCCCACCTCAAGGATTGATGGATGCCGAAACTTGTGGCATACCATCCATGAAGATGGTTTCAGAAATGATGTTAATTGGACCCAATTTGTTGTTGACCAGCTTGTGGAGGGTATAAGACGATTTAAGCAAGGGAACAGCGTCTGGGTTCATGGTTGCATTCTTTTCCTCCAGGTATTGGCCTTCTTTAACATTCATTAATTGGTAAATTTGAATTTGTTAACATCAGTACCAACAAGTAAGAATTATACATATGTTTATTTCCATTGTGCAGCTCCATTACGTAATTAAATTCAAAATTCCTTCTGTTCATGTTCCGATGACAGCGCCCCTACTCTCAGCATGGTCAAATGAGTTGATAAAGGAGCGCTTATCTGCTGAGATCAGCGAGTTTGGGAGTTTTGGACATGGCCAGGTAGTCATTTATTCGGCATGAAGTTTGTTATATATTGATTTACATGCATTTTGAATACCTCCAATGTTTCTATGTTCTTACCATGCGTGATGTTCTCATAATGTAGGCGTTTGATGAATCGTCACCGCCCCCTACACATGTCGAGGATGACAGTGGACCGACAAGTAGTCATGTACCGACAAGTAGTCATGTACGCTAAAACTACTTGTTACTTTACGCATTCAATCCATCTGAATCACATTACAATTTGGTTATCATTGCTATATTGTTAATAACTTCTAATCAATTTTCTTTTAAATTAATTTTCTTTTAAATTTGCCTATGCCAATTCATTAACATGTGACAGGAAATCTTGGAAAAGTACTATGCTGCCGAACGCGCAATAAATTCTTATCAAAAGGGCATTCAGCAGCAGCTTGGCATCATGCGTGGTCTGATCCATAGATTGGATGCTCGAAGAGAAAGAAGTGTACATTCCCCTACTGCTGGTCACTTAGGCTATGCAGCGGATGACTTTCCCGAGCCCGCGCATGATTCACCCTCTGCCCGATATGACATGCCATTCCATTGCACCGAAGAAGTACCAGACACTCCTATTCGGCATCCACCTATTATTGGTAACATTTTGGGGCACATTCATTACTGCATTAGTGCGTACAAAATATGTCAAATTGTACTGGGGTTCAGTTAACTAATCTGTTGATACTCCAAACAAATAGCCGATGACGAAGTAGTCGTCTGTGACCCCTTACCTTTGCGTTCTATGACTGTGGCCCCCCGATCCCATAGCATTGGGAGGCAACGGAGAGTGCGTCAGATGGCTCCCAATCTATTATCACCATTCATAGCGCAGACACAAACCCGACATTCTGCCATCAAAATGGACCTAAAAGAGGCCGCTGCAACTGTATTTAATGGGGACTTGGACCCAAGGCATGTTATATCATATACTACTCCAATTTCAAGTGTTTCCACATGCAACAAATCGTATTACCCTAACATATATGGTTTTGTTGGCAGCGAGGAGCTTGTTTCAATGCATGACACAAGTTTAACCAGAGGCAACCTCGCGTCTTTCCAGGGAGACTGTTGGATTGGCAATGATGTTAATATTTAAATTTGTCCACTAGTTTGCATTATTTTAAATTTTAATGTGATGTAACATCTTCTTATTAGTCAATCTGAATATTGATGACATTTTAATCATTTCTTCTTTTAGGTCGTTGATGCATTTTGCCGAATGTTGCAATTCGACGATGAATCAAGGACAAAACTATTTCTCTCCCCCTACATAGCTGTAATGAATGCTTTTAATGGCCACTACATCTGAATTTCCCTTCTTCTAATAACATGTCCACACGTTTGCACATGTTTCCATGCATTAAGTACTTTCATCTCATATACAGGAAATGGTGATGCGTTCCAACGCAAAACATTTGACGCACGATGCAATTATTGCGCGTTTCGATCCATATATGTATGCCTTTGATGGTTCGTATCAGAATGTTACTCAGGTCAGACTTGCATTCCAATGTTTTATGTTTCTTCACTTCTGATCTCCTTGACCCATTATATGTTCTAATCCGTTGTATGTGGCATCATGCAGGTCTACTTACCGGTTCTTTTCAAAAACCATTGGACACTTTATGTCTATGACTTACATAACAAACGAATCCAGCTCTTAGATTCTCCGCCTGGAAGAAAAAGGAGTTGTATGAGTGGAATACAACAAAATTTGGTAATGTACCTTCTACTCCCCCAATATTTGTTGCATTGTACATCATATTGTAAGTTTGAATGTCAATTACTTTGCTTGTTTAAGGCCAAGGTTGTTCTATTGCTTGTTGCCAACAAGAAAGAAATGGTTGCTGTAGACTTGAACATGTACAGTTTTGTCATGCCAGACGTACCATGCCAACCAAATGAGTTAGTGTTTACCACAATTCAGTTTAATTTGATTTCATAACATTTTCCAAATATTATACTTCCCATTACTCTCATATTAAGTTCTTACACATTACTCTTTGTGTTAGCAATGACTGCGGCGTTTTTATTATGAAATTCATGGACAACTGGTCCAATGGGGGACTCTCCAAATCCATCGATGTGGTATGTACATATAGGCTTTCGCTATGACATCATTTATATAAAAATTGCATAGCATCGGCAACTTATTTAACCTTTCCTTATATGTCTTTTAAACATGAATGGGTGCAGGCCAAGATTAAGAAGTATAGATTGAAGCTACTGGGCAGATTATTGCTTTCATCACAGAATGCACATCGGCATCGATTTATGGCAGTTTGAGTTACACTTTTCAATAGGATGTGACGAGGATTTGTAAAGATGATTGTACATTCTACAGGAAAAACTAACTCCTGCCATTGTATTGTGAATATTATGGTTTATATATTTAATGAAGGTTCTGATGAAGTCGCATTTTCCGTCACTCTCTCAAAACATCTAATAAAGGTTCTTATTTCGTTTTTTGTTTTTTTTTTGTTTTTTTCTTTTCTCTTTGTGATTATTGACGTAGCATTTCTATTATAGCTCTTGTGGAACTTGAGATTCAAGTTGGCATGGGTGATGGTGAAGTATCAACATGGATTAGAAATCTAGACAGTTCTTCACAATCCAAAACTACACATTAGTATTTATTTTTAATTATATGATATATTATTTTATCAAAATACGAAAATAATAAAAATAACTTTACACCTTTTTTAGTTTGTAATTATATTAGATTAATTAGTTTATACTTAAAGATATTTAATTTTCAACATTTTTATTTCATAATGACAATTACATTTTTACATATTCTAAAATGATTATTTAAGTTTTAAGTCAACAACTTAAATATAATTTAACTTAAAATCAATTTAAATCATTAAGTAATAAGTATTAAATTTTACCAAATAATCACTCACTTTTTTTAATAAAATTTGGTATTATGAAATTTGTTAAATATAAAATAATAATTGATTAAAATAAAATAAAATAAAAATGGCACCAGATCGACCGGTCGACAATATCCACTCGACCGGTTCCATGAGGAATTGGACATGCTACTGGATGAGAGAGAATGCAAAATGGCACCATCGTCCGGAGATCGACCGGTCGACCAGATCCACTCGACCGGTTCCATGCGGAATTGGACATGCTACTGGATGAGAGAGAATGCAAAATGGCACCCTCGTCCGGAGATCGACCGGTCGACTAGATCCACTCGACCGGTTCCATGAGGAATTGGACATGCTACTGGATGAGAGAGAATGCAAAATGGCACCCTCATCCGGAGATCGACCGGTCGACCAGATCCACTCGACCGGTTCCATGCGGAATTGGACATGCTACTGGATGAGAGAGAATGCAAAATGGCACCCTCGTCCGGAGATCGACCGGTCGACTAGATCCACTCGACCGGTTCCATGAGGAATTGGACATGCTACTGGATGAGAGAGAATGCAAAATGGCACCCTCGTCCGGAGATCGACCGGTCAACCAGATCCACTCGACCGGTTCCATGAGGAATTGGACATGCTACTGGATGAGAGAGAATGCAAAATGGCATCCTCGTCCGAAGATCGACCGGTCGACCATATCCGGTCGACCGGTTCCATGAGGCTTTTGATTTTGAAATCCTTTAAAACATTTCACTTTTTTTTTATTTTTTTTTATTTTTTATCAAAATAACATCAAATAGTTTGTTTTTACTTATTTTAATTATATAGCTTTTACGGATTTTCTAAATTAATAGTCCTTTGTTTTTTAAAACCATTTATATAGAATAAAACCAAATAGTGGTATGAATTTTTAAAAAATATTTTTTATTTTTAAAAAGAAAACATTGTTTTTAAATTACACATTAAGAAAAACTTTCTAAGATGTTTTTATAAATACAAGTAAAAAATTATTTTAAATTATGTGTAGGGATATTTTTATTAATTTATTTATTTTTCCATTCCAATTTCCAATATTACCTAAAATTGAAAATGAAACAAATAATGATTCTATTCTTAATCATAAGTATATCCAAACATAAAAATTGGAAACAGCAAATTTATTTTTATTCCTAAAAATGAAAATAAAATATTTATTTTCATTCGTTCTTCCCCAATACCAAACATGGCCTCAAGATTCAAGTAAGATAGTTGAAAAATGTAAGGATGACAATCATGTCACATTATTTTCTTTAACTTCACCAAATGATTTGGATTTTATCATACATTTTCAACTATAAAGATTGGAAGTTCCATGAATACCCCTTTGATATATTGAAAATTTTCTTATTCTGTTATATTTACTATTGTTAAAATATTGGAAAATAATGTCAAAAAGTGAAAAGAATAGTGTTACTCTTATTCCTAAATCCAAAGTCTAATATTTATTGATCATTTTCATCATATTTTATTACTATTTTTTATATCAATAAATTACAAAAAATGTTAAAAGAATAGTGTTACTCTCATTCCGAAGTTTATTTGTATAAAGTAATATTGTTACCTTCTTTAATCAAAATTTTCTTAAATGAATAGCGGTATTTGAAAATAGATTAATTTTTATTTTCTTTAATATTTTTCAGATGCAAGGAAATGGTAAAAGATTTATTGCATTTTTTTTATAAAGAATTTATTGTAATATTTTTCAAAAAGTATTAATTTCATCCACCTTCCTCATATTTAGGTTAAATACGCCTAATTATCATTAATTTAAAATTTCTATAAAAATATATTTAATAAAATTTCAAATTAACTTCTAATTAAATGTATTTAACCTGAATAGTGAGGAAAAATAAGTGAAATTAATTACTTTATTTTCCTTTTAATCCCATTGAGTACATTTTTTGGAATACTCTCTAATTCCATCCATTTTAAAAAATATTTTTAAAAATTCATATAAATCAAATTATTTATCCCAAAAAAATTATTTATATCTATATTTAACTACCAACTGTAAAATATAGAAATATTTATATACAAGTCAATCAACACATTTCAAAAAACAATATCATAAGTTTAAATTTATTTTTTATTTTTCTTTCACTTTTTTTTTTCTATTTATTTTCTGTTCATCAAAATTTACAGGAACCAAATTTAAGATAAAAAGACTCTTTCCAAAAATACTTTTGTAAAAATCACATAACAAAGTTTTATTTTAAATTTATGATAAGAATTATTTAAATTTAAAAAAACATTCAAACACAAAGGAATTAAACAGGTTTCCTAAATGTATTTTTATTTTCCGAATGAATGAAATTTTAAAAAAAATGAATGCATTATATTAAAAAGTGCAAAACACCCTGGAACATGTTACTGAGTCAACCGGTTCATATCCGGTCGGCCGAGGTGACGTTTAAAAAAGCCTCCCGCGGTTAATTCTTCAGTGTTATCCTCTGCCAGTCGAAGGGATCCGCCGATTGAGCTTCCACACACCCACTTTCGACGCCCTTCCAGCTGTTGCAAGCCTTCGGAGTGAGTTTTAAGGGGTGCGAGTTCACATTTCGGACCTAGGGCGTGAGGTTTGGCAGTGGTCCTCCTTCATCGCGCGTCACAGGCGGTTTGTCTTCTCTTCCCGCGCGCCACGGCTCTTTCATTGGCCTTGTTTTGACATAGGTGTGGCTCTTTGTTCGTGTAGTACAGTGCTCCCTTCTATTGTAGTGTTTCATGGTGCCTGGGAGAGACAAGGGTGCCTCGAAGGCACAGGGCAAGCATCCTGCTCAAGCTTCTCAGGACGGTCAGGCGGAGGCTCGCCGAAAGGCGAGGTTCGACACCGAGCTTTTCACTTCACTCGACGAATACCAGAGGTACAAGCAGCATTTCGTCCAGAGGAAGGTGGTTGCAGGGAGAAATATTAATTTCGCCCATCTACAGCATTTCGGGTTTGAGAGCCTCTTTGCACGCATGGGGTGGCTGCCCTTAGTCACTATTTCAGAGCCCATTTTTCCGACATTAGTCAGGGCATTCTATTCACGAGTGACGTATGGACATGGAGGCCCGATCACTTCGACCGTTAGAGGGGTTCAGATCCATCTGGACCCGGAGAGCATCTGCCGCATTTTGGACATTCCTCGTGGTGGACTCCGAGTATATGATGCCAAGGCCTGGCCGACGGTGCTGGGTTTCGATTTGAGAGAGGCGATTCAGAGGATGTGCGGCCTGGCAGATGCCCCGGGGTTGGGCAAACCATCGGCACATAGCCTCATAGTGACTTGCCGAGTCCTTCATCACATGATAGCGTACATCCTCCTACCACGTGGCGGTCATCGAGATGAGGTTTCCTACCTGGAGGCATTCCTGATTGATTCGATTATGACAGGGAGACGTATTGATGTCGGGTATGTCATGATGATGCACATGATGGCATGCTGCGAGACGCCCAAACGCATTCTCCCATACGGCCGCTTCATGACACGAGTGTTCAAGGATGCGGGGGTGGATTTGAGCAAGGAGCAGGAGGTCGAGGCGCCTAGCAGTTATGACACCTATGATGAGCAGTCGATGGCGCGGATGAAGTTGGAGAAGGCCCCAGATGGGTCATGGATTAGGAGGGCGGACCGACCAGTACCACAGCCACAAGCAGAGGGGGATGTGCATCCTACAGTAGACGAAGAGGAGGAGATTAGGGGGATGGAGGGTGGGGTACACCCTCAGACCGAGTTTGACCATAGAGAGCCTGCGTTTGATATCCCTACACGCCAGTCTGAGGGTCGCCACTTTGACCCGACTATGTCAGAGCCGATGACGACTGAGACGGATTACACAGCTGGACCATCTAGTCAGCCATCATTTACTGAGCCTCATTACACCCATACATCACCTGGCCAGGCTCCTGACACCCGTGAGCATGCGCCTTGGATGGAATTGGCTGCGCAGATTAGCTCAATTGGGACTCGTATTGAGGAACGCATGGATCAGCAGCAGGCTACGCATGAGCATATCCTATAGAGGCTTGATCGCCTAGAGCGTCAGCATGAGGAGATGATGGCGTACATCCACGCCGTGTTCCCACCGCCACCCCATGCACCTTGACTGCATTGAGACCACGTCGTTATTTTGTTTATGTTGCAAAACTGGGACATATATATTTTGTATTAGCATACGTATATTCAGAGTAGTGTCATATTGCATGCAAATGTTTTTGATTTTGTTTTAATTTGGATTCAATATATATATATATATATATATATATATATATATATTATGCTATTTAGTTTATTATATGTTGTTTAGTAATATTTACAAAATGGCCAAGTCATCTCATCCATATTAGGAGGTACTGAACTTTAACCCTGTTTTACTTTTCTTAATTTACTAAAACTATAACCTTTTAACATTCTTGTGTTAGATTCGAAATTGAATTGCTGGCCATATCTTACTTTGTCTCTTGTATTTATTATTCAGTTAGAATTCTTAGTAATCCAGTTTGCTACAACTTCGAAGTTTATAGAAATGAGAAAAGAGATATATTTAAATGAAATTCTATTTTGTCTGAACTTCAGAAGCTATTAGTTGTCCTTTTATTTTTTATTCATATTTACTATATTTGGAGGGAAATGATGGTGTGGTCATCAAAATATTTTCTTTTGTATCAGCTGCTTAATTTTTGTTCTATCTTGTGTCCATGATTCTGATATATTTTCAATTCCTTACTTTACAATCAATTAATTTCAAACCTTATTCATGCAAACAGGTTAGGGCGTTTGGTGCAATACATGAAAATTGGGGCCAATTACTGAGTTGGAAAGATCTCTTTGAATTTATTCGTATTAGGTTCTGTCTTTGCTCTAATTTCACACTGGAGCTGACTGAAACATAAGCATTTAGGAAAGGAAGTGAATGAGAGAAAAGATATAGGAAAAAAAATCGAACATAATATAAGTAGGAAGAGCTCATCAACATATGAAATGAAACTTCTGCTGAGCCCATTACTTGTTAGTATCTGTAAAGGATTCAAGTTCATAATAAAATATGAAAGGAAATTTTTATAGGATCCATATTGACATGTATTGTTGTCTCTGTCTAAGGCCCAATTCAGCTCAATTGGCAACTATTGGACATTGTACCAACAATGCATTAAGATAGTAAAGCATGAATTTGAACCAACAGAAATCAATTGCTCAGAGTGATACCTGATTTTCTAGTAAGGAAAAAATAATGGAACAGAAATTCAGCATCTCCTCAAAGCTTAACTAGGGAGACATTGTGAATTTTGAGTAGGAAAATCTAGTCTAAGAAATGATAATGACATCAACGTTATTTAAAGACTTTTGAGTGCTTTCTGGTTGGAGAAGAAAAATAAGAAATGATGACGTAGACCAATGTCCTAGCCAAAAGAGGGTCTACCATGTATTAGAACTTTAGTTGAGCTAGGGGTGTTCCAGATTATTTTGACGTCTGATAGTGACTCAATGGAAAGCTCCTGCATTTAGAGGTCTTGTACTTAGTGATGAGTTCAAGCCTTAGAAGTATGCAGAGGGATAGGTTTGGAATAAGCCTTGTATGAGTTCTTTAATCCCTGTTTCTTTTTTAACAGGTGCTTTCTGGTAGCAGGGTTTGATTATCCTTTGATTATCCTTGTATGAGTCAGTCTCTTCAAGTGCAAGCAATCATATGGGTCTTAGGTAAGCACCTGTCTCCTTGGTAGGCAAAGGGGTAAGCAAACATAGCTGTCTTTGTTAATAAGCAAATTGGTAAATAAGCAGAATTCTTTTGTTTGGTTGTCTATGGGCCTGTGTTGCTTCCTTTGCTTAGAAGGGCTTTTTGCTTCTTTTTCTTCCTTTGAGCTGATAAAATTTTGTTTATTGTCAAAAGAGAAAGATACCAAGATAAAAAAGATGAAACGATAATTTATAGACTCTTCCTGCTCAGAACATGCATATAAGGCCAAAACCCAAATGCAACTTCACATAGCGACTTGAAATGAGTTTGTAATGGTGGTTCAATTAAAAGTCCATCATCTGATGATCCCTAGTCATGGAATTATATAGCAGTGGTTACTAGGTAGAGAATAGAGCATAGTTACTGTGTTCTATGGTGCCCTTTTTTTCAATTATTACATTTTACTTGAGAGTAACTCAAGGAAAGAAAGAAAAAAAAAGAAAAACTATCATAATTATTTGGCGTGGATTAATTGTTAGGTACTTCAATTCATTGTTATTTTGTATATATGTTAGTTGGATGACTTGGATGAAGAAGAAATCTGTCTAGTTGCAAACACTTCTAATTCAAGGAGATTTCTCGGGCCAAAATCTTTCATTTGAGGAAGTAAAAGCGATTCACTGGAGTTTGACTCAGGATGTGGTTTAAAATGGAAGCCAAAGGTAGTAACAAACATCAAGTCATTATCACCAATGGTATTTCTGTGGCAGATTGACTGGTGGTAACTCAAATGTGCTAGAATCTTTATCATAGGTCAGTGGTTAATTTATAGACCAAACTTGTTATTTTTTTTTTTTGGTTGCTTGGTGCTGCTTAATCTCTATTTGTCTATCAAGCAAACTTTGAAATATAAGATGAAGAGTCTTATTTTCATAATATATCTGAAAAACAAGTAACATGTGTGGGATGAAGGTACAGGAACAACTCAAGCAAATTAGTACTCCTATTCACTTGTATCACCTGAAGAAAAGGTTAAGGTTTCAATTACTCTTCATGTATGCGGATTTTTCAAAATTTATCTAATATTTTCTTTTAAGGACATATATACAATAGCTTGTACAAAGAATTGAAGAAATGACAATCTTCCCTCCACCTGCTCCCTTGAAAATGCTTTATTTTTTGAACTCACTTTTTTCTCGAATAATCTTAAACAATGGCCACTGTTTTCCTTTATTTTTTTTGGTTTCAAGTGACTTATTCTCAAATTTCTCATAAGGCTTCTAACAGGAGTTTCCAACACTTCAACCCTAGGTACATGTTTGGTAAACATGCATTATGGACTATTGAAATTTTCAGGCAGGATGATTGATATTATATAATTTCATCTTTTTAGTTTTCCCTGTGTGCCGTCTTTTTTCTCTTGGGCATTAAATCACGCTACCTTGCCTAACTCTTTTAATGCATTTCATACACATTTATCTTTAGCCAGTTTTGTAGAATTTTTAGTTTTTGTTTGACAAAGTTTATGGAGAGAATGAAATTGGAATGGAAAAGAATTTGAAAGGACTGAGCTGCTAGTTTTAAAACTGAAGGACATATGCTTAATTTAGGTCACTGTTTGTTGTGTATAAGGATCCCTTAGAGGAGGGAAACTTAACTGTTTTAAACTTCTTTGTGATAATAGATTTGTTCATGAGGCCTTGTATTTGTCTCTGCATTCTCTGTTGCCTTTAGGGTGTTTCATTGTACACATCTTGCTAGGGTGCATCCTCTGGTCCTCTTGTCCTCTTGTCTAATTTTTCCTATTTACCAATGGAGAAAGTTTGTTTTCATTTTCATCTGTGGTTTCTTTTCTTTTCTCTATTTTTTTAGTGGCATTACGTTCATTCTAATTTTGACAAGCTCATTCCCAACAAACACTTTTCTCTAATTACCTTTTGATGGTTCTTTTATGGCTATTTTTCTTATTCATCTCATGCATTTAACCTTAGTCATAAATATAAATGAAATAATATATTGTTTCATAATGGCATGTTTTTCAAGGCTCCATTGTAATGATGTATTAGATATGTTTGAAGTAATAAATAAAAATAATTTAGTGAATTTAAATCCATCTTTTATTTTTCTTAACTTTTTTATTATCTTCTACTTTTCATTTCTTTTTATTTTCTTTCCTCAACTTTTTTACTCATATTTTTTAGACCAAAACATAGCCTAAGAAAATGGAATGAATTGATCACTTCGTTAGAACTAGGATGATGACTCATAACCAAAAATTGTAATCCCACATTACCAATATTTAGTCATTTCATTGCATTGTTTAACAAGTTGATTTTCTTAGAACATCCAATATAAGGAAAAATATTTCATTCACTCATGAAATGTGAGTTCCAAAAATAGTTTTATAACTGATAAAAATTTTGAATTAATAACTATTTAAAAAATTAACAAATTTGCATATTTTGGAACTCTTTTATTAGTCAGTTGGCATACTTGGTCGACATGGGATGGATCTGGTTGACCGGTTACCATAGACCGGTCGCAATCCGGTTAACGATATTCACATAAGGGCACCAACCGGTCGACCGGTTAGCATAGACCGGTCGACTGGTAATCTTTCTTTTTGAATTTGACACTTCCTATGGGTTTTCAGCTTCAATGGGTCGGTTAGATGGACCATTTGTTAATTTTTGGGCCCCGCTGGGCCCAAAAAACAATTCTCCCATTACTCTTTACTTAGTAACTGCTTTCTGACATATTCATAATTAAAGTTTTGCAAACATATAGTACTACACAATATTGACTATAAAAATTATGTAATAAATATGAAGGTGTACATATAAAATGATATAGAGATATAAATAGTAAATAATTAATGAAATGAATTTAATATTAAAAATATGGGCTATGAAAATATCTTAACAAACATGATTATTGTATTAAATGACTTAATAAAATTAGCAAGTAAAGAAATTCTTCAGCAAACTTGGAGAACGACATGAAATGAGAATGAGCCATTATTTGGCCAACAACCAATATAAACGGACGAAAAACAAAATTTAAAAACAAGAAACATGTGCTGATAAACTGCGAAATAACCAAAATTTAAGTTCAATACATTGGAATTTTAATTGGAATGAAATCCATAATTACATGTCCCGAAACGTATATGATATTATTTGATGAAAATAGTTACAATGTAAAAACTTTAAAAAAGGTTGGTATCTTATTATCCAACTCTTAACATAGATTGGCTTCCTATAAAATAAACTATCTTGATAATCTAGACTTCTCTGTTTTTCTCTTCTCATATTTCATCTGATGTTAAGCCTCTTATTTTGAAGTATTTCTATTAATCATGACAAAGCTCCCACTTCAACAATCAACCCACCTGCACACATAAAGGGAAAAACAATTAGTTCAAGGATAAAAGATCATTTATTTGCTTCATCTAAATACGAAAAGGAAAGGGTGCAATTCGACACCCTCATGTACTCGTTTAAGTTGTCCTATTATCCGTCACTCCATACTGTGCACATAATTTTCCATTGATGCAGAGTCATAAATCCGTCTTACAAACAGAAGAAGTCAACATACTCATAATTTAAGAACAATCGACGAATTTTTTTCAAAAAAAGTTGAAATCCTTCAATGTAGGTAGGGTTGTACACACTTGTACAGTTAGCACATTTGGCTTGTACAGTTAGTGTAAATGGCTTGTACAGTTATGCAATCCACTGAAGGGACGACCGAACAAGTGCATATGTGTGGGGCAACAATGTTTCCATTCTCGTAGATGAGGGAAAAGGAGGAAAAACTTAACCCTCATTTCGGTTCCTACGCCTAAGTAATGTGGGGGAGCTAAAACAATGAACTAACATTGTACAAATAAAATAATATACGTGGAAGGAGTGTGTTGTCAACCGATATGTGTGAGGAATGTGCACGACGAGTGGAAAATGTTGATGACTAAGTTCTTCACAATCACTTGAAATACATTCAAATACACACCCTTGTACACCCTTGTACATTTAGTACATTGCAATTGTACACTTGGTGTAAAGGCCTTGTACAGTTGGAGCAATTCCACTTAAATAAAACTGAAGGAGTGCATAAAGGGGGGGGGGGGGGGGGGGGGGGGGGGGGGGGGTTAACCACATTCCAAAGAAATGGCTGATTGAAAATGGGAAAATGAAACCCAATTTAGGTTCCTATGCAACATAAGTGTGCTACCACAAAGCATTTGAATGTGTACGAAGGGAAATGAGGAATGACTGTGAGGGATGTCCCCCTAGTAAAAAAAAAAAGAAAATGAGCAATGAGTGTTTTCAAAAAAAGTTTAAATCCTTCAATATAGGTAGGATTGTACACACTTCTACAGTTAGCACATTTGGCTTGTACAGTTAGTGTAAATTGCTTGTACAGTTATGCAATCCACCGAAGGAACGACCGAACAAGTGCATATGTGTGGGGCAACAATGTTTCCATTCTCGTGGATGAGGGAAAAGGAGGAAAAACTTAACCCTCATTTCGGTTCCTACGCCTAAGTAATGTGGGGGAGCTAAAACAATGAACTAACATTGTACAAATAAAATAATATACGTGGAAGGAGTGTGTTGTCAACCGATATGTGTGAGGAATGTGCACGACGAGTGGAAAATGTTGATGACTAAGTTCTTCACAATCACTTGAAATACATTCAGATACACACCCTTGTACACCCTTGTACATTTAGTACATTGCGATTGTACACTTGGTGTAAAGGCCTTGTACAGTTGGAGCAATTCCACTTAAATAAAACTGAAGGAGTGCATATGGGGGGTTAACCACATTCCAAAGAAATGGCTGATTGAAAATGGGAAAATGAAACCCAATTTAGGTTCCTATGCAACATAAGTGTGCTACCACAAGGCATTTGAATGTGTACGAAGAGAAATGAGGAATGACTGTGAGGGATGTCCCCCTAGTAAAAAAAAGAAGAAAATGAGCAACGAGTGTTTTCAAAAAAATTTTAAATCCTTCAATATAGGTAGGGTTGTACACACTTGTACAGTTAGCACATTTGGCTTGTACAGTTAGTGTAAATGGCTTGTACAGTTATGCAATCCACCGAAGGGACGACCGAACAAGTGCATATGTGTGGGGCAACAATGTTTCCATTCTCGTGGATGAGGGAAAAGGAGGAAAAACTTAACCCTCATTTCGGTTCCTACGCCTAAGTAATGTGGGGGAGCTAAAACAATGAACTAACATTGTACAAATAAAATAATATACGTGGAAGGAGTGTGTTGTCAACCGATATGTGTGAGGAATGTGCACGACGAGTGGAAAATGTTGATGACTAAGTTCTTCAAAATCACTTGAAATACATTCAGATACACACCCTTGTACACCCTTGTACATTTAGTACATTGCGATTGTACACTTGGTGTAAAGGCCTTGTACAGTTGGAGCAATTCCACTTAAATAAAACTGAAGGAGTGCATATGGGGGGTTAACCACATTCCAAATAAATGGCTGATTGAAAATGGGAAAATGAAACCCAATTTAGGTTCCTATGCAACATAAGTGTGCTACCACAAGGCATTTGAATGTGTACGAAGGGAAATGAGGAATGACTGTGAGGGATGTCCCCCTAGTAAAAAAAAGAAGAAAATGAGCAACAAGTGTTTTCAAAAAAAGTTTAAATCCTTCAATATAGGTAGGGTTGTACACACTTGTACAGTTAGCACATTTGGCTTGTACAGTTAGTGTAAATGGCTTGTACAGTTATGCAATCCACCGAAGGGACGACCGAACAAGTGCATATGTGTGGGGCAACAATGTTTCCATTCTCGTGGATGAGGGAAAAGGAGGAAAAACTTAACCCTCATTTCGGTTCCTACGCCTAAGTAATGTGGGGGAGCTAAAACAATGAACTAACATTGTACAAATAAAATAATATACGTGGAAGGAGTGTGTTGTCAACCGATATGTGTGAGGAATGTGCACGACGAGTGGAAAATGTTGATGACTAAGTTCTTCAAAATCACTTGAAATACATTCAGATACACACCCTTGTACACCCTTGTACATTTAGTACATTGCGATTGTACACTTGGTGTAAAGGCCTTGTACAGTTGGAGCAATTCCACTTAAATAAAACTGAAGGAGTGCATATGGGGGGGTGAACCACATTCCAAAGAAATGGCTGATTGAAAATGGGAAAATGAAACCCAATTTAGGTTCCTATGCAACATAAGTGTGCTACCACAAGGCATTTGAATGTGTACGAAGGGAAATGAGGAATGACTGTGAGGGATGTCCCCCTAGTAAAAAAAAGAAGAAAATGAGCAACGAGTGTTTTCAAAAAAAGTTTAAATACTTCAATATAGGTAGGGTTGTATACACTTGTACAGTTAGCACATTTGGCTTGTACAGTTAGTGTAAATGGCTTGTACAGTTATGCAATCCACCGAAGGGACGACCGAACAAGTGCATATGTGTGGGGCAACAATGTTTCCATTCTCGTGGATGAGGGAAAAGGAGGAAAAACTTAACCCTCATTTCGCTTCTTACGCCTAAGTAATGTGGGGGAGCTAAAACAATGAACTAACATTGTACAAATAAAATAATATACGTGGAAGGAGTGTGTTGTCAACCGATATGTGTGAGTAATGTGCACGACGAGTGGAAAATGTTGATGACTAAGTTCTTCTCAATCACTTGAAATACATTCAGATACACACCCTTGTACACCCTTGTACATTTAATACATTGCGATTGTACACTTGGTGTAAAGGCCTTGTACAGTTGGAGCAATTCCACTTAAATAAAACTGAAGGAGTGCATATGGAGGGGTTAACCACATTCCAAAGAAATGGCTGATTGAAAATGGGAAAATGAAACCCAATTTAGGTTCCTATGCAACATAAGTGTGCTACCACAAGGCATTTGAATGTGTACGAAGGGAAATGAGGAATGACTGTGAGGGATGTCCCCCTAGTAAAAAAAAGAAGAAAATGAGCAACGAGTGCTTTCAAAAAAAGTTTAAATCCTTCAATATAGGTAGGGTTGTACACACTTGTACAGTTAGCACATTTGGCTTGTACAGTTAGTGTAAATGGCTTGTACAGTTATGCAATCCACCGAAGGGACGACCGAACAAGTGCATATGTGTGGGGTAACAATGTTTCCATTCTCGTGGATGAGGGAAAAGGAGGAAAAACTTAACCCTTATTTCGGTTCCTACGCCTAAGTAATGTGGGGGAGCTAAAACAATGAACTAACATTGTACAAATAATATAATATACGTGGAAGGAGTGTGTTGTCAACCGATATGTGTGAGGAATGTGCACGATGAGTGGAAAATGTTGATGACTAAGTTCTTCTCAATCACTTGAAATACATTCAGATACACACCCTTGTACATTTAATACATTGCGATTGTACACTTGGTGTAAAGGCCTTGTATAGTTGGAGCAATTCCACTTAAATAAAACTGAAGGAGTGCATATGGGGAGGTTAACCACATTCCAAAGAAATGGCTGATTGAAAATGGGAAAATGAAACCCAATTTAGGTTCCTATGCAACATAAGTGTGCTACCACAAGGCATTTGAATGTGTACGAAGGGAAATGAGGAATGACTGTGAGGGATGTCCCCCTAGTAAAAAAAAAAGAAGGAAATGAGCAACGATTGTTTTCAAAAAAGTTGAAATCCTTCAATATAGGTAGGGTTGTACACACTTGTACAGTTAGCACATTTGGCTTGTACAGTTATTGTAAATGGCTTGTACAGTTATGCAATCCACCGAAGGGACGACCGAACAAGTGCATATGGGTGGGGCAACAATGTTTCCATTCTCGTGGATGAGGGAAAAGCAGGAAAAACTTAACCCTCATTTCGGTTCCTACGCCTAAGTAATGCGGGGGAGCTAACACAATGAACTAACAATACGTGGAAGGAGTGTGTTGTCAACCGATATGTGTGAGGAATGTGCACGACGAGTTGAAAATGTTGATGACTAAGTTCTTCAAAATCACTTGAAATACCTTCAGATACACACCCTTGTACACCCTTGTACAGTTGGTGTACATGCCTTGTATAGTTGGTGTAAATGCCTTGTACAGTTGCAGGAATTCGACCTATCTACAACTTAAAGAGTGCATATAGCCGGGTTAACCACATCCCAATGTCATGGCTGACTGAAAAGGGGGAAAACACCTTCCTCTCCAGTCATTAGCACATGGTAAGATTTCATTGAAAATTCCGTCTTATTACAGCCTTACATCTCAAAATATCTCATCTTCCTGTATGAAATAAAGATGTTAATAGCTTCCAAAGTATCCCTTGCCAAACCTAACGCCCTGGACATCACTCACAAACATCAAATTTCAAAAAGCCCCACCTCTCAAAAAGCCCTGATAACTCAACCAAAACCTCTCTGTCCACAGTAATGGAAAACAACTCAGGAAATCTAACATGCAACAGCAACTCCCCACACCATATATCATGACAAAACCTAACTCTTCGCCAATCACCCAAAGAGAAGGAAATGAACCTCATGAACTCATCCCACCCCTGATTGATGCTCTTCCATGAATCTTTACCATTGAGAGCTCCTCACTAAGTCAATAATATGGTGGACTAGACAGAAAATTAAAGCACGAAAAGAAATAAAATCCAATAATGCATGATTTGCATAATTTCAAATCTATTACTCAACAAAACATAAGCACTAGTAATATTTTCCTCTTTGCCTATCAAAAAAATAATGATAAAGGACGAGAAGGGGTTTCATGTATATGTGTGCCTGTTTGTTTTTTGACAAATAAAGGTAAGTGTATATTTTTTATGTTCCAGTTTCAGATTCATTAAGACTTTGTTTGGATCATGGAAAGTGCTATTGGAAAGAAAAAAAAAAATAGTCTGGTTTTCCATAGAAAATTGATAAAAATTGAAATATAATGAAAATTATTTAAGAACTTATACATTCTTAAATTCTTTATTCTCTTTAGAAAAGAAGAATAATATTGGAAAAGTATGCTAGAGAAGTTTAAGCTTTTTTTTCTTCCTTTTCCATTTTTTCTCCCAATTGAGTTTCCCTCATACTTTTCGCGATCTAAATTGAACCTAAACGACTAAAAACAATAAAAGTAAAAATAAACTACACCCTAATCAGATTTCAGTATCACTTTATGGAAAATCAACCAACTATAGTAAATGAATTGTGAGAACAGAAACTTTTACAGATAAGAAGACAAACTGTGTGCAATGTTTCAAAACCATTCTTGGAGCTTGCCATTACCAAAGGATGTAAAGATGTAAAAGGTGAGAATATATCCTCTTCTGCTTCTTTGGGGGAGTTCCTATAAGCGGTTTCAAACTCATGCAGAGTGCTGAATGCTCTCTGCAAATTCCTCAATGCTGCATCGACATATATTTTTGCAAGATAAGATTCTGGTTGAGGTGCCTTCTTTTGACGCAATGATCGTCGTAGGATCGCCCATGATGCATCTAGAAGAGTACAACTATAAGTCCTACCAGCAGTTCCAAGTGCTGATACAACAAGCCCCTCATCCACAGAGAGTAGAACAGGACCCCTTGCATTCTCACCCCGAGCAATCCATCTGGCCATGAATTCCAGGGCATAAAAAGCTAACTTGCTATTATCCTCTTGCATCGCAATATCTGCAATGAAGATGCACATGTTCCAGGAGGGAAAAAGAGCTTTATTCTGATCCATTGTCTGGTACACACTCCAGAGAAGCGATGTCAGAAACAGAAACATAACCAGAAAGTGTTCCTCCTAACACAAATGATCTAGAAAAAAATTCTAATTAGTCATGTACCTTGCACCTCTTTATAATAGACACCAAAGCATCCAGCCTGCCTTTGTTAACACAACTTCTCACACACTCAACAAAAACCCTCATTGACAACATATAACCAGATTTCAAAGTCAAATCAACATATCTCAAGGTAGCATCAATCTGGTCTGTCAAAAACAGCATACCAACAACCAATTCATATGACTCATCATCAGGCATAGATTCCTTTCCTGTCTGCAGCATCCTGATATAAATAAAGTAAAGATCCATCCATAAAAAATAATTGTAGAGCGGGTTCCCTGAGGCGGGGTTGGGAGGAAGTGGAGTGGAAGATGGCGGGGGAAGCCTGGGCTCGGCGAGTTGGGCTTCCTGGGAGAGGAATGTGAAGGTGGAAATGGAAGCTTTAAAGGGATTGTTGTGGTGGTTTAGGGTTTTGAGGAGGGTTTTAGGGCTCTGGAGAGGATCGCCATTTGGGACGCCATTGATAAGCTCCGCTCAGTTCAGAGGTTTCATCGAGAGTGCTGAAGAAGCGAAGGTGACATGGCATTTCACATTTAACACAATTCTCCCTTTTAATTTACAGCAATCTGACTTGGAAATTAGAAGGGTATATAGGTCACTCAATATCTCATAGCCTTTCTATTAATTCTGTAACATATATGGACCATTTGTTAATTTTTGGGCCCAGTTGGGCCCAAAACACAATTTTCCCTATTATCTCACTCACTTGAAACTGTACGGAAAATCATATATTTTATAAATTAATTTTACCTTCTTTCACGGTAAATATTTTAAAATTCAAATTTTATAAATTAATTTTATTTTCGTTCATTTAAAAATATATATATATTGTTCATAAATCAACTCAGTTTTTGAAATCACCTCTTATTTATTTTTTATTCGATAACATTAAATAAAATAATCAAATAATAAGAAATTTTAAATTTTTAAAATTTTAAAATTAAATTAAAACAAATAAATTTAAAAGATAAAAATATAAAAATAAAACATTGACTTTCCTATTAAAAACTAAAAAAGTATGACAATTAAAAAAGAAAAAACACAATTAAGAAAGATCGTTTTCTTACAATTAAGCATTATGTGTCCACTTATTAATTCTAATTGTTATTTGTAACACCATTTTTACTAATATAACATTTTACATTCTTAAACTACCCTCTCTCCTCTCCCCTCTCTCTTTTCCAATCTCACGTCTCAATTGCACCATTTTTTTATTTTCTTTTTTCTTTTTTTTTCCAATCTCTTTAATTATATTTAGGATGTAATTCGCAATCTTAATCAACTAGAATTTAGATTTAATATGTTGAGAGGAGATTTGAGAGAGTTCTTGATTAAAAAGGGTACATATGGAAAAAAAATGATAAAAAAGTATTACGTTTAGTAAAAGTGATATTACGAATAACAACCCTATTATTAATTGGTGTTAATTAGTATTACGAGTAAAAAATTCATTTTATAAAATAATTATTTAATTATATATTTTTTAAAATATTTTTAAACTAAAAAAGATAAAATTAATTTTTAAATTTTATATTTTTTTAAACCAGTGAATCATCACTTACTTTTTGCTGCATCAATCAGTGTCATTGGGTTGTTTAAACAATTTTTCTCAGTTGAAAGATGGGGAAAACAATTTTAGATCTTTCGTTTGCTCTTCTTCTCTGGTTCTAAGTTGCAACGAAGGTACCAGACAGCTCTTCTTGGTTGAGTATGGAGTACGAACTGCCACATTCATTTTCATTGTAAGCATTGGACCATTCACTCGGTGTTGGAAAGATAACCAGTGGTGCAGAAAAATGGTTGGTACATTGCATTCAAGTTTCAGACATTGTGGAGCCCACAAAGCACGTGAATGACTTGGCTAATTTAAAAGCAAGGGCTGGCTCGTGTGTTGTTCAGTCTTGTTCTTATTGATCGGCATTTTACTACATAGTTTAATCCAAATTTAGCATTAATAATAATCATAAATTCAAATATTATCCAATTATTAAACAAGTATCGGTTTTGTAGCTTAGCATTTTCCAACTTAAATTAATCAAAACATTACTTGTTACATGTTATAAAGATTTTGTTTTATTTCAACTTGGTATTAAAAAAACTTTTCTAAATGGATATATTAATGAATATGTGTAATGACTTTACAAATCGTGTCTTTAAATTTTTAAAAAAAAATATATATATTATGGTTTAAAGCAAATTCCAAAAGCTTTGTATGAAAAATTAAAAATATATTTGGTTCTCATCTAGATGAAAATATCAGTAATTACGGATATATCGGTACTTTGATTTTACGAATATATCAAATATATCGAAGATATATCAGTGAATATTTTGAAAAAAAAAATGAATTTTATAAATGTACATTTATTATTAAATTACATCAAATATTATTTCATAATAATATTATGATATTTGATTATAATATGTCTAACTTAAAAGATATATATTAATATTAAAATTATAATAAATTTAATTCAATTGTATTAAATGATATAAAATAAATTATGATATATGTACAATTTGTTAATATTTAATTAATTTATTAATGATATTAAAAATATTATGAAGAAAATTATTGTGATAATTTTATATTTTTGGTAATCAATTAAAAGAAATTTTTGTATTTAATTATAAAATAATTATAATTAATTTGCTCTTTAAAATATTCTTTTATAATTTTCTTTACATGATGAATTTGAATACATATTTTAAATACAATATATTTAACAAATGGAAAGCTTGCCCTGATGGTTCGAATCCTTTGACCGATCAATATCGGGAATTTTTGCCCATTTTCAACGATTTTTCTCCTCTTCAATTTTTCTCCACAAAATATCATGTCGACGTCTCTCGATACACGATATATCCCAACATTTTTCTCATTAGTTCTCATAAATTTTAAGGGAAAATAAAAGAGAAAGAAAACATAGAAAAAAATGAAAAAAAAAAAATTAAAGTTAATAAATTATTTTTATATATTATTTTAAATTCATTTAACTTATTTCAATTTTTCTATATAAATATTGAATAATTTATAAATATATAAGTTGTAGCTCAACTCCTTGGCATATCTTCAAATGCTATTGCAATACCAATCTCTTTGATATAGAGAGTAATAAAAAATACAAGATATATTTGAAAACTATTTTCAAAAACCATTTTTTTTTATTTAAGAATAAGAAAAAACGAAAACTGTTTGACAAAAATAAAAAAAAGCCCGTTTAGGTGTTTTTTGAAAACATATATTAGTTGTTTTAAGTTATTTTCTTTTTTTTTTTCTTTTTATGATTGCTTTAAGAAATATATATCATAAAGTTATTTTTGAAAAATATTTAAAAACATAAAACCGATTAAATTTAATTTTTAAAAACTATTTTTCAAAACTTTGAATGCACGTATTCTGTCACGCCCCAAGACCCACTCCAAGGGCATGACGGTCATTTCACACTTTAAACCCAAAGGTTTACGATGTAACCTGACCCAAACAATTATCTTGTAATCAGAAGTTATCAATTACCAAATACCTGTTCAGAGTAGCAGAACAAAATCTAAAATCCTCAAAATTCAATTCCAAAACTAAAACATCCACTATCCAAAATCCATTGTCCAAATATTTGCAAACACTTAAACAAATTTCAAAATCTTCAAAACTCAATTTTGAACTAACATAAAATTTAAAGGATCAATATTCAAATAGCTTCCAAATACCAAAAGATCCAAATGAACATAACTAACAGTTAAACAAAAACCAACATAAAATTCTAAGTTAAATCCTAATGATGACCATTCCTCAGCCTAGCCATCACTCCTCACTCGAACTAAGGGTACCTGAAAAGTAGTCAACAAATATGAATGAGCTCACAGCCCAATAAGGAACATTAATGCAATCTATGGATCAAATATTTCAAATTTACTTGCAAAATATGAGACATTATAATCAATCATTTCCATAAACTTGTGAGTTTTTTTTTTTTGCCAATACATTCAAAATTTCTAACTGTATGCATTTATTTTTTATTCAAATATTTTTATATCAAATTCAGTCAAAACATTCTAATAATTTATTTACTCTGGTCATCAAACATCAAAGGGTGTCTAGTTAGGTAGGGCTTTTCGAATAGGTGGCTAGTCTCAAATTGTTCCTTTAAGATGGACTGAACCAAACACTACTAGTACTAGTAACCTTTAACCAAACCCCTAGAAGCTGGGGTCCAAATCAATTACATTTCCCACCAAGAAATGTAAATGTCAACTATTATATCCCGTTGACAAATGCTAAATAAACTAGAGTCAAACACTTATTTCAATAATTCGAATTTGCAAAATATAATATATCCACTTTATCTATTATAAACAAAATAATATTTACTTAATGAAAAATTTTGAGAGAAGTTAAACGAAAGCTAGAAAACCACATGCAATTTAAAGAAAAATAATATTTCAAGATTTTTATATTAGGATTAGATCGTGGAGAGAGAAAAAATTGGTTTTCTATGTTTTTTTATTTTTAAAAATAAAATAAAACAACTTCTATGCGTTTTTAAAAAATTGTTTAATATTTTACTTTATTTCTAAAAAATAGAAATAAAGAACAATGACCCAACGATATTATGAAGTTTTAAAAACAATATTTTGTTTTTAAAAACATAAAACTGTTTTTTAACCACAAGATTATGGGACTATGGTCTTTATTGTCATTTCCCTACATCAATCATTTTCATTGTAGGCATTAGACCATTCACTCGGTGTTGACTGTTGGGTGGATAAGCAGTGGTGCAGAAAAATAGTTTGGTAGGCATTGTGGAGCCCACAAAAAGCGTGAATGACTTGACTAATTAATAATTAAAAAGCAAGACCCAACATGAAAAGTGGGTATTATCTCACTCACTTGAAACTGTATGGAAAATCATATATTTTATAAATTAATTTTACCTTCTTTCACGGTAAATATTTTAAAATTCAAATTTTATAAATTAATTTTATTTTCGTTCATTTAAAAATATATATATTTTTCATAAATCAACTCATTTTTTGAAATCACCTCTTATTTATTTTTTATTCGATAACATTAAATAAAATTATCAAATAATAAGAAATTTAAAAAATTTAAAATTAAATTAAAACAAATAAATTTAAAAGATAAAAATATAAAAATAAAATATTGACTTTCCTATTAAAAACTAAAAAAGTATCACAGTTAAAAAGAAAAAACACAATTAAGAGAGATTGTTTTTTTACAATTAAGCACTATGTGTCCACTTATTAATCTCAATTGCTATTCATAACACCATTTTTACTAATATAATATTTTACATTTTTAAACTACTGTATTTTATTCCTTCCCTTCTTTCTTCTCCCCTCTCTCCTTTTCAACCTCACATCCCAATTGCACCTTTTTTTTTTTTTTTTTTCAACTTTTTTAATTATATTTAGTATGTGATTCGTAACCTTAATCAACTAGAATTTAGGTTTAATATGTTGAGAGGAGGCTTGAGAGAGTTCTTAATTAAAAAGGGGTACATATGAAAAAAAAAAATATGATAAAAAAGTGTTACGTTTAGTAAAATGGATATTAGGAATAACAACCCTCTTATTAATTAGTGTTAATTAGTATGATGGGTAAAAAAAATTATTTTATAAAATAATTATTTAAATAAATATATTTTTTAAAATATTTTTAAACTAAAAAAGATAAAATTAATTTTTAAATTTTATATTTTTTTAAACCAGTGAATCATAACTCACTTTTTCCCGCATCAATCGGTGTCATTGGGTTGTAGTTGAAAAATGGGAAAACAAAAGTTGTAAAGA
This sequence comes from Vitis riparia, assembly GCF_004353265.1. Classification (NCBI taxonomy): domain Eukaryota; kingdom Viridiplantae; phylum Streptophyta; class Magnoliopsida; order Vitales; family Vitaceae; genus Vitis; species Vitis riparia. The sequence continues at coordinate 740 of NW_023269804.1, read as the reverse complement.
AATTTCTCTAGTTAGGTCATTCGTCTGCTCTTCTTCTCAGGTTCTAACTTGCAACGAAAGCAACTAATTAGGAAAATTATTTGAAGTTTCATGGCAGGTACCAGACAGCTCTTCTTGGTTGAGTATGGAGTACGGACTGCCATGGCCATAAACTGGTGCAGAAAAATGGTTGGTACATTGCATTCAAGTTTCAGACATTATGGAGCCCACAAAGCGCAGTATGGAGTACGGACTGTCATTGCCATTGCCATACATCATTCATTTTCGGGAAATTCTACAATGCCTCCTTCGGTACCATGCCTCCATTTTTTTTCAGCCATTGGATGAAAATGACTAGATCCCAGCCATCCAAATGGAAATGAAAAAAAAAATTTCAAAACCGGGTACCTCCTCCTCCCGTTCTCTCCCCCATCTCTCCTCCTTTTCCCCCCTAATTTGCTCTCTTCCCCTCCATAGCTGGCTGTGTGGCTCTCATCTTTGTTTTCTCTCCCTTTTCCCGTTTTTCTCTCCACTGATTCTCCACAGCTGGGTGAAAACCACGGCCGGCTCTCATCTTTGTTTTCTTTCCCTTTTCCCGTTTTTTTCTCTACTGATTCTCCACAACTGGGTGAAGACCACGGTTGGGTGAAGACCACGGTCGGCTCTCATCTTTGTTTTCTCTCCCTTTTCCCGTTTTGCTCTCCATTGATTCTCCACAGCTGGGTGAAGACCACGGTCGGCTTCAACCGGGCCAACCTCTT